>NC_043001.1:43166377-43426377 GCF_006345805.1 Octopus sinensis | reverse complement strand
TCTGTTGTATGTGTGTGTGTGTGTCTTTGTACCCCACCCTCACTACTTGACAACTAAGCAGTTCAGCAAAAAAGTTCAACAGAATAAGTACCAGAGTTTAAAAAAATAAGCATTGGGTTTGATTTGTTTAAGTAAAATCCTTCAAGGCAAAGCCCTAGCATGGCTGCAGTCCAATGACTGAAACAAGTAGAAGAGAGTGGTGTACCAAAGATTATACCATTCAATGTGTTCTAATGCTCCTCTTGAGTCATTGCAAGTGAACATGTGCAATAAAGACATGAGTAGAGAAGAAGCTCCAGAGTGATACAATTCAGGGAAGGATTGAGCATAATTTTTAGAGAAGAAGAGAGACAATGATAAAAAATACCTGATTGAGATGGTGCAAACCTCACCCAGGTCTGAAGATAATAAGTTGTAATTTTGTTGTTTATACCTAAAACATGGACTGCTTCTTTATACCCAAGAAATGGACTTGCTGTTTGTACCCAAGAAATGTGCAACGCACAGGTTATAATTATTTCTATAACATAATAATTTAAATATATGTTAAAGAGAATTTAATAACACAAACTGTCGGCATAAAGAATTAAAAAAAGGAAAAGGAGTGGCAAGTTTTGTAAATAGGAGCAGAGTAAGGTTGAATATTTAAGAGAATTTGCAGTGTGTAAGATGTTTGTAAGCAATTCCAGAACAACAAAAGCTGTTACTTTCACTGCAAAATTAAAATTTTGTTTGTGTCTAAATATTTTTATTCTTTGAAACCATGGCAAACCCCTGACAAAAGCTCATGTTGCATCTCTTTTGTCAGTGAACAAGTCTCAGTTTCAAAGCGACAAAAATATCGACATTGAAATGAGATTTAAATGTTGCAGTGAACCAACCATTTATCTTTGTGTGTGTGTATGTTCTTGATAATCGTTTAGAACAAGTAGTTTTTCACCAATTACACTATTTTTTTTTCCGGCCCGGGTCAAACACTATAGTTTAAAGGCCGTGAACTGGAGATGTGAATATTCCGAGTCCTCTCCTCCACCCCCACCCTTTCGCGAGTGCGCATTTTTTGTCATATTCGTTTAGAGTAAGTTGTTTGACACCTATTAAACTTTTTTTTGTTTGTTTTTATGACCGGGTCAAACGCTTTAGTATGACCAGGTTTGCAACTAATTACTGCTGAAGTATTTGTTGGTTTTTATCTTTGTGAAACATTTTTGGTATCTGTTATATATGTGAAGTCGTCACGAGAGATCAATAGAGATTGTGAAAGTTAGCATTTGTAAGATATGGTATCATCACAAAATCAAACCAAATATAACAGACTAACAACAATGCACAAGAATCCTATACATGGTGGCTCAACTTGCTAGAAATGGCAGCCGAATCTCTTAAAAATCACATCTTACTATCTTAGAAAACTATATATTGGATAACGTGGTGTTGGGTTCCTGCTCATAGGAAAAAGATGGGACAGTCACGACTGGAATGTCCTTGATCACAAATCTGTACCATCAAAGCCTACTTGCAGGTAAACAACAACAAAGTGGTGCACCTGAGCACTGTATACAATAATTTCATTATATTATAATAGCACAAATATTCATGATATTCCCTAAGTTTTTTTCTAATTTCAATATACGATCACTGAAATCACTTGTCCAAACATGCGCGAGTTTACAAAGTATGTTATATGATTATTATTGTTGTTGTTATTTTTGTTATGCAGACATAATAATAGTTCACACGAAGGAGAGAATTCCAAACGTGACATTCACATGTACAATGCCTGAGTATTATTCTATATGGGAGGAGAAGCCTATCGAGGTTAAAATTTTTGATGACGTATATTTTTTTCCACCAATGGTGTTGCTTGTAACCTTAATTTGTTTATTTCGGACAGCCAGTTTGAGTTTCGACGTAAAAATTTCAATATAACTCGCATTCAATATTTACATACTGCAAGGTACTAACAACTTAAAACTGTTCAAGTGTATACACGTACATATAGGCCATTGAGTCTTTCTGCCGGTTATATATATATATATATATATAAACACACATACATATATATATATAAACACACACACTATATATATATATATATATATATGTAAACACATACATACATATATATATAAACACACACACTATATATATATATATATATATATATATATATATATATATATATATATATATATATATATATATGTAAACACATACATACATACATATATACATATATATATAAACATGCACACACACACATATATATATATATATCCTTATTTTTGTTTTTGGCATTGTTGAGAAAGGAGCAAAATATGTAAGTAATTGACGCGTTTAATTCAATTTCCTCTTTCGCTATATTGTTATTTGAATAATTCTTGATTTAAAGTTCTTCTGTCATGTGTGTGTTTTTTTTTTTTGTTCGTTTGTTTTTTTTTCAATTCCTTAATAATTTGATAAACATTTATTTCAGCAAAGGTTAGAAACTCTTATTTTTATTTGTCTTTTCACTCTTGGCACGTTGTTTGAATTCAGAACGATAAAAAATTCTAAATTTAACTTGTTTTGTCCTGCGATAGAGCCCCTTCGTAGTCACCCCACCCCTCAGAAATTGCAACCAAATCTCCATCAGATCGCACTCTAAGGTCTTAAAGAAAGAAAGGGGAAGGAAAATATAAGTGAAATTTTATAACATGTACATATGCACACACACACACATACACATATATTGCAACTCTTTGATTATTCTTTTTTTTACCTGTTTCAGGAATTATGTCGATTGAATCGAGTCCAGTGCTCATTTTTTAAGTATTGAATATAATCCGTCGATCTCTTTTTCGTCAAACCGGTAAATTACGAGGATGTAAAGAAAACCAGCAAACTTGTCGAGCGGTGAGACAAAATTACGCGCGCGCGAACATACACATACGAGTTTAGGTATAGATCTTTTGCAAACACATCGTCTTCCACTTCCAACCCAACACTACCCGACCATACCATATACGCTACCATAACCTCATCCTACCAATGCAACGCACTTGTTCTTATAGCTAGATACAAAGAATCCTGTACGCGTCATGTTTTTCTTATACATCATCCTGTGATGCACTTGAATACATTCTCAGTGATGGTTCCTGGGGTCATTAGGCGTTTCAGATCTTTCAACATCAGACACCCTCACCCTAGCGACCCAGCCGGGGTTGATGAAACCCCAGTTAGCATTAGTCCTGATAGCACATATCCCAACATAAACCTCATTATTATTGCTACAATTGGAACACTGGAGATAAACCCTAGTTGTATGTATTTCATTGAGCAATAGAATGACATCACCACGTTTACAGGATAACATACAATTCAGATGTGCTGACACAGCCATCTGATATACCATTCTTTAGAACTAACTTGCTAGAATGAAGGAAACACTTTGGTATTTTACATTTTATATTCAACATTTTACACCTTGCACTATACACAGCTTGTTGAATTTTACGTAACATGAAACGAGTGCATTCTACTACTTCCCTCAGAGTTTTTGTAAACTTTCAATATAAAGATTGACTCCTGTTAACGAAATCGAAAGAAAAACCCAGCCTACTGGGTGTTAAAAACTGTAGAAAACGAATATGATAAAAAAAAAAAATTGCGCAAACGCAAGTGGTGGTAGGGAGAGGACTTTCGGAAAATTCATACGTTCCGTTTTTTTTTCCCCTTGTAACTTTCAAGAAAATGGATATATATTGGTGAAATTTTATAGAAATACCGTTCAAATGGCACAAATTACGATTATAAAGACATTTCTGGGGAAAATGTTTTCCGAAAGGGTGGGAAGAGGACTGTCGGAAGTTCACACGATCCGTTCTTTTTCCCCATCATAACTTTCAGAAACTAGTTTAGCCCCCGGTCACCAAAACGTTTTTTTTTTTCTTTTCTTTTACCGGATTCCTATGTTTTCGATGACGGAGATTCCGAAAATGCAAAAACCAAGTTTTCAAAAATTTTAATTCAACCCCACCCCCAAATTTTTAATGTTAAACTTTTTTCGAATTTTTTTTTCAAACTACATGAAAAAAATACGGAGATTAAGAATATGGGGTTGGGGAAAACATTTTAATTTCAAATTTATGAAAAACTCCAAAATTGATCAACATTTCCCTCGTCACCCCATCCAGCGGTCTAAACGTGAAAATGAACTGCTGTTTTGTCAGTTTCCGCATTCGTAGATTTATAGTGAAACTGCAAAAGGATCACGGCATGTGAAACCCTCACCACGAAATTCGATATGCTAAAAATAACAGCTAAATGTTTGGAGAATTTTTGTGTTTGTGCATGCGTGCAACAATTTCTACAGCTTATCCAAATGAACAGAGGAAGAAGTACACAAAATATATTTTACATACCTGTCGTATACGTCGGGGTTTTTTTTTTTCTCTTTAAAGGTAAACGATTCTGATAAAAACAATTACCTAACTGATAATTCAGTGGGGTAATCCCAACAAAATACTACAAGTTTAGTCACTGGTTCAATACCTATGTCTTTATAATCGTAATTTTAAATCGAAGTGTCTTTATAATCGTAGTTTGTACCATTTGAACTGTATTTCTATAAAATTTCATCAATATATATCAATTTTCCTCGAAGTTATGAAGGAAAAATTGGATCTTGGGAATTTTCCGAAAGTCCTCCCCACCCCTACCATGTTCGTTGGCTCAATTTTTTTTTTCATATTCGTTTTCTACACAGTTTTTAACACCTAGCAGGCTGGGTTTTTTTTTTTTCGTTAACGGGACTCAATCTTTATATTAAGCAACAAGGGAAAGCAGACATGGGCTTAAATTTAAGTTGCACTCCCCACCTTCCTCTGTATGCATAATAAACTTTACACTCTACCCAAAACTGTTATCTCACCATATTGAGATAACATTGTGACCACTTAATGATCACACTGTACAAACTATTATATGAACAATATATGAACAATAGTCACTTCAGTTATATGAACAATAATCACTTCAGTAACAGAACCCTTTCACAACAGGCTACAGTGCTGGCACAAATGAAAACAAATATCAGAATTTATATGTGCACACACACACACACACACACACACACACACATACATACCTGAAAAGAAATGCTTTAAAAATTAGTGTAATATGCAAACACGTGTGTGTGTGTGTGTGTGTGCATAATATAATCATCATTTAACATCCATTTCCCCCATGCTGGAATGACTTGGATAGTTCAACAGCATCTGACAAGCCAGAGAACTGTGTTGAGTTTTGATATCAGCTTTGGCTGCATGCTCTTTCTAATGCCAACCACTTTAGAATGTACTAAGTGCTATTTTTCATGGCATCATATAACCCACTAAACAAGACCACTTAACTGGCTGGGGTATAGTATTGAGGGAAGTAGTTTTATGCCAAATGTTGAGAGGTTAAAGTATAATAGAGGGACAGAAACAAGTGTCTTTGCTGTAGAGTAGACACATGGCTACATCAGTTGGAAAGATAAAAGAGATAGTGATAATGCGGTGCCAGGGCTTACCTCCGAGGTAGAAGAGGATTAACAGAATAGGGACAAGTGATCAGAAAGGGTGGGTGAGTGGGTTGGTAAGTTCACAAGAATGTGAAAGGAGAGTGACTTATGGTTGGTGATAGGGGTAAATGCAATGAATAGGAAAGATGAGTGGAAGCGTGGTCAATGTTGACATCCATTTGGAAGGAAACAGGAAGGTAAAGGAGGAGTTATAAGTAAATACTAAAGGAAGAGGATGTAGAAGAAGGTTTCTCAACCATTTTTCACCTATGGATCCCTTTGACTTCTATTTTACTCCTAGCCATTTGATATTTAGAAATAATTTTGTAAGTACCTGAGTGAGTTGTGCCATAGTAAGAAGAGTAATGGAGAGGAAAGCATAAGGAAGATGAGTTGTGGGGGAAGAATTGACAGGGATAGATTATGTATGGAGGCATAGACATAAACAATTTACTTTTAGGTCCTCATTTTTGCTTAGGTGGATGGGCCTTGAGCACAGCATATTACCAGTAATCTTGGTCCTTAGTCATCTCTTCCATGAATCTCAACATCTTAAGGTTGGTCTGCACCACTTCTTTCCAAATCTCCCTGGGTTTCTTCTTCCCACAGGTTCCATTCACATTTAGCTCTTGGCACTTTTTTATGCAGCTGTCCTCACCCATCTGCTTTACATGACCATACCAGTGCAGTCTTCTCTCTTATACTTGACACCTCTTTTACCCAATTTTTCTATCAAAATTTCACTTTGTCTTACTTGCACACTGACATTGCATATGCAGTGAAGCATGCCAGCTTCATTTCTTTCTAGTCTTTATATGTCCTCTACATTCACGGCCCACGTTTCACTACCATGTGAACCTTCCTGTGGTTCCACGGTACATCTTATGTGTCCAAAGTTTGCACTGGATATACTGTACTGTATGGAATTTCTACCCACACTTTTTCTATATGTTGAACAGGATCATCCTGTGTTTTTCTGCACACTAGCTATTTCATGACTTAATTTAAAGGTCCTTTGATTCCAGGGTTTTACTTCCATACTGGAATTTCTTTTGTAATTCTACTACATATTCAGCTGCAAGAACAAGGTCATTAACATAAGGAATTTCCTACAGACAAGCAGTCTTAAACTCTTCTTGTCTTGCAAGTTACTTGATGACCACACTGCTGCTGGTACCACATAAGAAGTATCCAGTACGCTCTATAAAGGAGTTGATGTTCCGAAAGGCATCCAGCCGTAGATACCATGCAAAAACCAGACACACACACACACACACACACATATATATATATATATATATATATATATATATATATATATATATATATATATACGATGGGCTTCTTTCAGTTTCCGTCTACCAAATCCACTCACAAGGCTTTGGTTGGCCCGGGGCTATAGTAAAATACACTTGCCCAAGGTGCCACGCAGTGGGACTGAACCCGAAACCATGTAGTTCATAAGCAAGCTACTTACCACACAACCACTCCTACGCCTATGTTATAAATTAATTTTTGGAAAATCATTTGTTTGTAACAGAGAATGGGGTCAAAGAATGATTAAGGCATAATTTTTAGCAATAATTGTCTTAGAGGGTACTGGAGGCTATGACATTGGTTGAAGCATCAATAAACCTCGAAGGTCTTGTGTAGTCATAAAGTGACTCTTTCAAAATGTTTAATAGGAGTCTTTAGAGAAGTGGGTGTGGCAAGTCTCAGTGATGCATAAATTACAGGATCTGTGGCTATCTGAGTTGTTATTGCAATAATTCATTCAATCCTTAAATATCATAGGTGTATATTTGTCATTTTGTTTTTGAGATTTAAAAATTTTCTATTGCCTTTCAACAGTCTAGTGAAAGTAAGCAATCAAGGTCATTGCCCCATGTTATTTTAATTAGTTAACTTTGGTGAATGGGTACATTGTTGTGATTCTTTTGTTTTAACTTTATTTGTGTACTAAGATGTCTTCTGTAGATTGAGTCCTCAATAATAGTATTTGGGAATATGTGGAAGTGTTGAAGCTGATGTCTAGAATAGTAATAATAATTATCTGTTTATTATATTCATGTGTTTCATATTACTGGTTTATCATCTTGAATGCTTGCATTGCTAGTGTATTGTAGTACTTTATTACTGTTCAAGTGCGATTTATTGTGCATTTTTAAAATCTATTTTCTAAGATTATCACTTAAATTTGTCTTGTCCATCCAAATGTAAGTTTTGAGGGATCTTGTATTGGGATTGTCAAAATTCATGAACTGTTCAATTCATATACTTATTTAACCCTTTCGTTATCAACCCAGCTGAAACTGGCTCTGAGTACAAATGTCTTGTTTTTATAAGTTTTGAATTAAAATCTTCCACCAAACCTTAGTCACAATTTATGTTCCTAACGCCAGCTTAATGATAGGTAAGTTATTTTACTAAAGTCTTTGTTATATCTAAAGTAATTGAAAGAAACACAGTGCATCCCAAAATAAATACAGTAACGAAAGGGTTAATCCAAACTGGAATGATGAAGTAAACATGAGTGATTGTGAGTGAGTACAGAAAATGCAAGAACATTCAACTTGCAAAAAGACAGAAATAACAGAAAGTTAAGTCCCTTCCACTAACTACATACTTCTGTAGCCTCAATGCTTAATGCTATGTATTATTACTTTAAGAAGTTGAGATCTACTTTTCAATTTGTTCTTAGATAAGTAGAATTAGGTATTTGCCCAAGGATACAATGACACTTTTAGCAAGGTATGAATTCAAAATCCATCTGCTGTTTATTCTAACCTTTATTATTTCAGTCATTCACTTAAAATATAAAATTAATTAATGAACCTTTTATGATTGTCTCTAGGACATTGCATTAGATTTATACATCTAGTTTATTAGTTGATCATTGGACATAACCTTACCCACTACTGTTATTGCATTTACACCTTTGGTTTCATTATTAATTAAATGCTAAAATCATTGATTTTTTTTTTTATATTTCTATTTTAGATATTTACCAATGAAAGCAAAATATTCCCAGGCTGATTCCCTGTACTGGGAAAGGATTTTTATTTTCTGGGTGGGAAAGATTTAAGTACTTAAAATTAGCCACATTCTTCAGATGTACTATCTTAAAGATGTTGGACAGTGATGCAAAAAAATCCACTTGGTATAAAATACCATTCCATAGCTACAAGAAATATCAGCTTTCTGTTTTAAAATGTTATCAATGAGATTTCTAGATGTTTTCTGAACATTTCAAAAGTTTTAGCTGAAAGCGATATTGCCTTTTCCAATTTCTCTCAAATGTTAATTTGTAGAAATGGTTCGCCTTTCTGAGAAAATGTCAAGCATGATTGAAGAAGATACCAAATCTTCCAGTTATTTGTCTTCCAACAAAATGATATATATTGAGGTAGACTTAGACTCAGATGATTACATGTGTAACCAGTTTAACCAGTATGGTGATGAATTTAAAGAATTAACATTAAATATTGCTGATACAGTATCATCTAAATCTCAATTATTCCAAAATGGAACTTCTGGTATCAATGTAACAAAACTGAAGTCCTACATACATCAAAATAACATTTTGGACCAGGAATTAAATTCACAAGTATGTAAAAATTCCAATTTAGACAATGAAATACCTACAATGAAATCATACCCTCCAAATCACATTTTCCAAAATAAACTACACCAAATTTCATCGTCACATGAAAAATGTGTATCAGACATGAAAGAAGGTTCCAGAAATAAAACTGAACTACTTCAAAATAATATCAAAACACCAAACATGGATTTTTGTGTCACAGATAATAGTAAGGAGGAATGCTATCAACCAAAGACAGTGTTTCCTACTGATGAGAATGATGAAAAATCAGTTGTCCTTTCCAACAAATCTAGTGAAAAACAAAAGGTTTCTGACATTGCGATTCTGTCTTCTTGTATAAATAATAATTGTTTCTTGTCAAAAGAAATTATAGATATCCCTTGTTCTCAGGACTCTTTTTCTCAAGACTCCGCCTTTGAGGATTATTCTTCCTTAAGCTCTTTGTCAGTAAACTCAACAGAATCCGATACTAGTGATCTTGCAGAACAATTTGGAAATATCCTAAAAATAAGCAGCAGAAAAAAAATTGTGGAAGATGAACCTTGGCAGCATATAGAAGATTTCAATGAAATTACACTTGATGATAATGGAAGCGATGAAGATGATGATGATGATTATAATGTCACAGAATCTGATACTAGTGATCTTACAGAGCAATTTGGGAATATCCTAAAAATAAGCAGCAGAAAGAAAATTGTGGAAGATGAACCTTGGAAGCATATAGAAGATTTCAATGAAATTACACTTGATGATAATGGAAACAATGAAGATGATGATGATGATTATAATGTCACAAAAGACAATGAGTTTTCTGATAAATTTTCACTTTCACAACCTTTTTGGAATTCTCGTGGACTAAAGCATCTGCAAACTCCTGAAATCTCTAAAGATAATAACAACGGTCTGACACCTTGCAAACGACCATTTGATGATGGTTGTAGATGTAATGATAGCGATAATTTCAAAACTAGTTATACTTCTAGTAGTAGTATCAAAAGCACTCATATGATTTTATGCCATGATCCATCACAAATTACTTCAGAAAAAAGAAAGAAAACACATCCTGAAAAGGAGAAAATCACTGTAAACAACTCTGAAAATTGTAATATATCATCATATGTGACTGAAAATTTAGAAGAGTTGAAAGCTGTATATGAATGTCTGGATATTAAATTTCCTTCTGATGACAGCACTATTCCTTCCCCTGTTCATCCTGAAGCATGTTCAGCATTAAATTCCCAGTCAAATGGCTGTCAAAAACTTCCCATTTCTGACCCCAGTTTTAAAGTGACAACTGAGTGCTACAATAGTAAAATTACCATGGAGATGCCTTACATGGAACAACTTCCAAATTCCTATCAGAATCAAATGCCTCACACATCTAATCCTAATTTTATTTATTTCCCAATGCAAGTAATCTGCATCAGTAGTACAGGTAAGAGAAATAATACTATGATACTCTACAACTTTGAAATCTGATTATTATTGCAATTATTTTGCAATACATGTGTGTGTGTGTGTGTTGATGCAAACGCATTTTCTTTTTATTTGACTGAAAGTGTAACTATTACAAAATTGTTTCTCTTCAGCCTTAGACACATATGCATATGCAAAATTGGTCTTCACTCAAATTTTTCATGAGATTTATAATTTGCCATATTTACATTAACAACATTAAGAAGAAACAAAATTTATTTCCGCTAAAATACTTTCTCTTCCATCTATCTTCTCATTTTTTTTTACTCGTATTGCTCTACAATTTTTCATTTACCTGAAAACATTACTGTTACATTATATACACATGAGACTTTGCTGTTTATCAATCAGATTTTCATGGGGCAGGATTTAAGTTCCCATGTTTTCAGCAGACGTAACAGAGTAACTCAAGATCCAAGAGTTTTGTGCATTAGCACTTATCAAACTAGTCACTGGTTGAAGGCCTGTGAGTTTATATAGCTGTTGATAAATAAATATATTTCCTTCTGGCTTGCACCAGCATATAATAATAATAATAATAATAATGATGATGAAATTATTGTATACAGTGTTCATGTGCACCACAACTTGTCAAAAAGTGCATATAAAGTACATGCAGTAATGTGGAAATGTCTGGAAAGCGAACAATGTATGAGTCAGATACATGCTTGCTTGTGTATGGAGGGGAGAAAATCAGGTGTAGTGTTGGCGAATCTCAGGAAGCATGGAAGTTTTGAAGGATGCAGTGCTCCAACAACTAACAACTGATGCCGGTAGTCTGTTCCATGCTTCAGCAACTCTTAGTGTGAAAAAATGTTTCCGAAAGTCACATTTTTTTCATACCTGTATATGTGTGTATATATATAGAGAGAGAAAGAGAGAGAAATTACAGCCTTCTGTCAGTTTCCATCTCAATTCACTCACAAGGCTTTGGTTGACCTGAGGCTATAGTGGAGACACTGCCCCAAGGTGCCATACAGTGGGACTGAACCCAACACAATTATTATAATCCCAATATGACTACCTCCCATTACCTATTTAATTAACCCTTTGTCTGTACCATTTGGTCCTATACAAAATCTCACCTGCCATCTATGGCTGCCATGTCAATGTTATCCTATCTACAGTTGAATAATGACTGGAAATTTCTAAAATTCTGTATGAAAAGCATTGGTACCACATTTACACTAATCTCTCTCTCTCTCTCTCTCTCTCTATATATATATATATATATATATATATATATATAAACATATATACATATGTATATTTATATATATGCATGTATGTGTGTATATATATATGTGTGTGTGTGTGTGTATATATATATATATATATATATATATACTAGCAGTATCGCCCGGCATTGCTCGGGTTTGTAAGGGAAATAACTATATAAGCATTTTTAGAGAGTTACTTCCCTTATAAATTCGGGCTTTCTTAGCCATTTTTGTTTTGGTGTCTTCAAGCCATGAAGTCGTTGTTCTAAAAGAACGCTGGTTTCCTTCACAACGCATTACGACGTTGATTTCTTTACACTCCCTTCCCCACAGCTTCACGAGGGAGGGAAGGGGGAGAAGCAAACAGGTGCAGCTGTGAGCGTGGACGCCAACTCCGCCGCCATCGACACACGATGCATTTTATGCATTAAAATGGAATAAAAAATTATGTTAAATTATTTTTAAAATCGTAGACTCATCGTTGATGCGCGCTAATAGTCAGACGGGCTCGATATGAATCACGACTATAAGATACCCGAATTTGGTTAAACTGCACCGCAAAATGTGGGAGGAGTTAGGAATCTAAATCGAAGGGGACAGACACTCACACAACTAGAGTTTTATATATATAGATATATGTATGTATGTACTTTGTACTTGTTTTGCAATATTTTTTATGTGAATTCATGTGTTGAAACAAATTTTGTTGTTTCTAGAGAGTCATTACACCAATATTAATAACACATGCACCAGTTCAATTCCACTCCTTTATTATCAGTCAATTGGTTAAATATCTATCCGACTAGCTAATTGCTCGTTAAATAGTCAATCTTTTCTTCTTTTTCTTCTTCTTCTTTTTTTTTTTTTTTGTCAAAGTTCTTTCATCAGTATTCACAATCTTTCAGTGACTATCTCTCCCACTTCACTATGGAAGCCATTTGAGACCTTGCTGCTTGTATGTGTGTGTAGTTTAGGAGAGTAGGTAAGGATACATGCACACACAAACCTGTTGGTCATCATCACCCTTACTTCTAATTGACAGACACACGATTTCTGATAGGCAAGAGGCAATCACTGAAAGTGTTGCAAATTTCAACAAAATAACTCTGATAAACAAAATGCATTTAGATGGTGATTTGGGGCTTCTGTTTATCCCTGGCAAATTCTGTTGACAAAGTTTTTGTCTAGTTGAAGCTATAGTAAAAGCTATTTCCAAGTTGTTATGCAATGAGATTGAATGCATAACCATTTGATTGCAAAGTGAAATGCTCAACCATGGTGCTAAACCTAGACCTGACACCTTGTAAACAACCATTTGATGATGGTTGTAGATGTAATAATAGACCTGATACCTTCTGTACAGTTTTCTTTTATTATGTTTATGTTTTTAATATAGTTATTGTTTTGTATCGTTATATTTGTTCAGCCTCACAAAAAAGAAATATTAACCAACAGCAAATTGATGGCTTGACTAAAGAGGACTTTCGTAAAATTGGTGGGAGTGGCACGTAAGTAATTTTATGAAATGGTAACAAAAAACCTGGAAGACCATTAGAAAAAATGGATTAGCCATCTTTGAGCTACTGGTTAACCATACTAATGAAAGAATATTTTACAGAACAGCCAAAAAAAAGCAGGGGGTTTTTTCAGCTGTTTTGAATGTTTGTATGTATACCTCCAGCTGTCCTAAGTATATGAACTACACTCAAATGTGAGTCTTGAGTTTTATAAAGGCTCACCAAATGATCAAAGCTGAAGTAATTTCTGGTCCTAAAGAGGACCCATAATCTTTGCAATGCAGTTTTGCCTTATATGTCAGATAAGCATGAAAGATCAGAGATTGTGAAGCCTAGCATTTGTCATAACTTTGAGAGCTTTTAGCCAAGAATTATAAAGACTGTGTAATGTCTAAGTTGTATTTGAAGGTTTAGAGAGAAGTGAAAGGGTGTATAAAAATACAGTAGCATGTATGGCAATAGTAAGAATTTCATCAAGGTACAGAAAAAAAAGTGACAGATATAGCTAATTGACACTGAGAAAACCAGATTTTAGAGTGTCAGTCTGAGGAAACACAACCATGTTTGCAGTATTGGCGCAATCTAACGATACTTCTAATCCAGTAAATAAGGGATGGAGGGAACAAATAAGCATTCAATTTAGCTAGTAGTTTCACATACCAGACACAGTTGAATACTTTGTCAGTGCAACAACAATGCTTGCCTTTACTGAATGTTTAAAGGAGAAACTACTGGTGTATGATAAGCAAGTCTCCAGTAAATCTAGGTATAGAAACTGTGTGAAGGCACATGGCTTAGTGTTTAGGGCATTCGGCTCACAATCTTAAGGTCATGAGTTCAATTCCCAGTGAGGTGTTGTGTCCTTGAGCAAGACACTTTATTTCACATTGATTAGGGCAGCAGACTCGCAGTTTCAATTCCCAGACCAGAAGTTGTGAGTGTTTATTGAGCGAAAACACCTAAAAGCTCCATGAGGCTCCAGCAGAGGTTGGTGGCGAACCCTGCTGTACTTATTCGCCACAACTTTCTCTCATTCTTTCTTTCTATTTCTGTTCATGCTGAATCTCTCCAAGAACTACATTAAGGGTACACATGTCTGTGGATTGCTCAGCCACTTGCACATTAATTTCATAAGCAGGCTGTTCCATTGATCAGATTAACTGGAACCCTCATCATTGTAACCAATGGAGTGCCACGACAGAAACTGTATTGATGGTTACTGTGGAGAGAAAAGTTGGAGTTCTCACTTGGGATTTAGGAAGTAAAGGCAGTGAGTGAATATTGTCATAGAGAAATTGCACTTCTTAGGAATGAAATACAGTGTTTGTGAATTCAGGTAGATCCCTAGAGAAAGAATAAGATTGATGAGTATAGACAATATAGGAGTTAGCTCAGGATTGTGTTACTTGGAGTAACAGGAGTATCATCAACCTTATTAGGCTTGATTACTTGGGAAGTTTTATCACTTTGTGACTATATACATGTAATGGTGATTTGTTGGAGCAAAAAGAACAATTCAGGAGAGGTCATGTATTGGCATTGTGAAATTGGAAACAAAATAGGTAATAGATGCTACTGATTTTTCTGTTTATAAACATTCTGGAGGATATATATATATATACATACATACATACATACATACACACACGCGCGCACGCACAATCAACATCTTCAGTTGACATGTTTCCCATGCTGGCATGGGTTGAACAGTTTGAATGGAGTTGATAAGCTGGAGGACTGCACCAGGCTCCAATTGTCTCTTTTGGCATGGTTTCTACAGCAAGATACCCTTTCCTAACACTCACCACTTTACAAAGTGTGCTGGGTGCTTTTTGCATGAGACATGAAAGAAAGAAGGTCTTTCCAATATGGACCCAACTACTCTAGTTGCAACAGTATGATTGATAAAACAATTGAGGACATGAGGGCAGAGTAAGTCCCTGCTCCGTAACGAAACACTGCTAAAAATATCTGGCTGAGTAGGATACAGCCTGGTCACCCATATAATTAACCAGGATATACAGGAAGATGTCACACACAGACTGGTGTAGCAGCTTTATAGTCTGTTGTTACAAAGGTAAAGGAGATGCTTTGCAGAAGTATGAAAGCTAAGAGTTATAGTCCAGGATTAGGTTAGATGATATGCAGTTTGGTTTTGTGCCAGGAATAAATATAACTAATGCCATCTTCATAATTCATAAGAGAAGTATTTAGCAAAAAGTAAACCATTGCATCTGGCGATGGTCAACCCAAATGAAGCCTTCAACAGAGTGCCTCATTCTATAATCCAGTGGTTTCTGAAGAAGCCAGAAATAGACAAATGGCTTATGAAAGCCACATAAGTCACGTACAGTGGTGCTGTCAGTAAGGTGAGTTAGCCGTGTAGAGCAACAAATTTTAAATACAGGCTGAGGTTCAGTCCCCTCCTATTCATTGTTGTCGTCCAAGCTATAACAGACTGGCTATATGCTGATGACCTCGTTCTCGTAGAATTTGTGGCAAAATTAGAAAAGAAATTCCAAGTGTGGAAGCAAAACTTGATATCTATGGGCTTAGTAAAGACCAAAGTTCAAACAAGGAGAAAAACCAACAGGATTCCGCCCCCATCAAGTCAGTAGCCCTGCTCAATATGTAGAAAAGTTGTTAACAGGAATTCCATATGGTGAAAATTTGGACATGAGATGTAGTGTAATTACTGGAAGGTTTGTAGAGTAAGTAGTTTTTGTGTGTGGAAGATGTGCAGGAGCTATAAACACTGAGAACGCATAGGAAATAGATTTATACACACACACATATACCATCAAGCCTGTACTCTTGTTAGGTTCATTGGTCCAAGGAGCTTAGACTGAGGAGACACAAAATAAGCTCAAGACAGCACAATATCTCAAAGCCTCTTAACTCTTGTGAATCATGTGCATTATGAACATATATAATCTAAAGAGAGATATTCTTTGATGATAGAACATAACAGCAATCAGACAGCCACATTTGAATCTGCCAGAATATATTGAGAAGGAATAGAGACACTGTTTTGTGTACATCTCATGAAATATATGTATAATTCAATAGATTAAGAACCTGGAAAGTTGCCACCCTTGGTACTTTGTTGAATTAGAAATATATATTTAAAAAGAATCAGTAATCAATATTGAAGTTAAATTATTAAATAGAAGTTTTGTATCTCAGCTCTTGCTGCCAAGATCTGGATGAATATTTCATCATTTAGGGATTTATGCCCATTTTCCTAAAACAAACTTATTGTGTTTGCAACAAGTGTGCCAATACAACACTTAGCTAATAATGGTTAACATTTTTCATCAATTCTTCAGCTTATGTCCTAGCTTCAAGACTTCTGTCAGTAACCAGATATTGTTTGCTATTTTCATTACATTCTGTTTTTCAATGTTTCTGAGGATAGATGTTTGGTTATGAAATCTTTTAACTAGCCCTTCTATCATACCAATATACCACTTTAAGTTATTGGTATAGTTTTGTGTCTAAAAAATTGACTTCTGTCTTGTGTATAATGGCCTCTCTGTTGTAGGATCCATTGAGCAAAACATGCAGTATTGCACCTACATCAGTAATTGGTTTCAATGTGTGAGGTGGGCTTGTACATTCTAATTTGTTTCATGTTGAAAGTATAGTTAAAACTAACCCTAAGCATTCTCTTGTTGACCAATTCCTTGTATCTGTGGGTTATGAGGAAATACAAAGAAGGGAATGTGAATCTAAGAATGTTTTCTTTATTGAAAATCATCCTCAACAAGACCATAAAACTAGCTCTAAAACTGGCCTCAAGCAGCCACTTATTTTGTTGTAAATTACAAAAGAAAGGGGGAAATATCTAATGTAAAGATATGACATTACTTCATTTTAAGTCTGGAGTTGAAGATGTATGTAATATTATCTTTGAAGATACTGAAGGACCTCATTGTAATAAGGAGCTATCTAATAAGCAGCAGAGAACAGGCTTGAAAATCTAAATTTAACTTTTTAAAAATTGGTATTGGAGGGTATAAACCCAATTTATGAAGTCTCTTTTGTTAGACATTTTAAAGGGTTTGAGAAAACAGTACATCTAGTGAGGAAGCTTTAGATTATTAGTTCTGGGTGAGTGTAGAAAGAATTTGTCCAGATCTGGATGACATTTTTTTTTTTCACTGATATGCAATGCTGAAAGTTATTATAACATGTTCTGTAATTGTGTGTGCATTTAAGTTCTTTAGTAATTTGCCTTCATATATGATTGTGTAACATATCATGATAGAAGAGCATCGTAGCATCAAGAATTTCTAAATTTGCTGTGATTCCATGTAAACAGTCAATGTTTTAAATTACTTGTAATTTCATTATTAGCTGTTTTTATGAATTATTGTATTGGTTTTATTACAGTCATCTTCATGAAGCTGCAGAAAATAATAATGTATATTTATTGGAGGCTTTGCTAAAACAATTGGATAAGTTGCAGTTTAAACAACATATCATTAACTTCAAAAACGATTACCAACAGGTAAATCTTTAATTATAATTTCCAATCCTCTTATGTTCCTCAAATGTAAGTGTAGATATATTGCAAATATTATTCTTTTAGATGCTATTAGTTTGTCTCTGAGTGTTAATATTTCTAACAATCCCAATATAAAATTATTTGCCATGGAAATGACCTCAATGTTGTTGTTTGACCTTATGTAGTACTTGTTTTAAAACAGTGAGGTGTGATTTGAGAAGTGAAGGCATGTGACCTAATGGTTAAGGAGTTGTACTCATGATCACAAGATTGGTTTTGATTCCTGGACTGGGTGGTGCATCAATGCCATGGAAACTGGGTAATTGGTCCTAAGAATCTTAGGACTGAAGACAGAAATCTCCAGGGTTTATGATAATGATGTGATTTGAGAGAGATTTTGCTACTTTTCTTACAAGTTGAGTGAGCTTGTAATGGCACCCTTATTGATTCTTTCATATCTAATGTTTTAGTATGGTAAATTGGATTTGAAAATGGTAGTTTCAATTATAGCATTACTGACATTAACCCTTTTCCATTCAGATTATTCTGACAAATGTAATTCTTATTTATTCACATTGTTTTTTGAATTAATCATGTGTTATCTTGTAGCTAAGAGAATTTGATGATGTGATTGTTTATTTCTAGAACGACATTGTAGGGTAGATGTGAGAGATCAGGTCTGTCCTGTTTAAATATAAAACAGGTAAATATTTTGGCCAGATATGATGTGAGAAGAGAAAAATGATTGCCTTATAAGCCATTGGGAGCATTACCTGTATATGGTATGTATTTATAGCTAGATAGACTCAGTAATTCAGAGTTAAATATATGTTCTAAAGATACAGTTTAGTACTTGTCATACTCATACCAATTATTAATGTATTATCTGAGAAATGTACAACATGCCAATTCAGCTGGCTGTAATTCTACAAAGTAATCCTATCAAAATATTGCTTAGCGCTTTTAATGAAAGATGTATTATATCATGACTGCACTTTAAATAAATGTATTTGTCTGCTACCTTAAAAAATTTTAAGGTTTACAGTTTATATAACTATATCAGTTAGTTATCTTTTACTTGTTTCAGTCATTGAACTGTGTGTGGCCATATTAGGGGCACCACTTTGAAGGCTTTATTTGAACAAAGCAACCCCAGTGCTAATCTTTTGAATCTGGTACTTCTATCAGCCTCCTTTGCTGAACCACTAAGTTACAGGGGATGTAAGTAAACCAACACCAGTTTTCATGCAAGATGGGTGGGAGCAAACACAAAGACACATACACATGTAAACATATACATATATATATATTTGTTTGTCCCACCCATGCCAGCATGGAAGGCAGACATTGAATGATGATGATGATGTGTGTGTGTGTGCACCTTGGCTTCCACACAGTTTCACAAGGTATAGGGTCAGCCCAAGGCTGTAATAGAAGACACTTGCCCAACATGCCATGCAGTGGGGCTGAACCAGAAACCTCATGGTTAGAAAGTGAGCTTAGCTGCATCTAATTGAATTTTTTAAAAATTACATTGTATTTTCACTTTCCCATGCTAGCCTGAGTGGGGTATTTTTATTTTTGTGGGAAAAAATCTTTTTTGCAGATAGATGTCCTGGAGATCAAGTAAATTGGATTGTATCAAGTAGCATGTGTTTTACACAAGAACATAATATAATAGCTGTAATAAGAATTGGACTTAGGATTATGTGATCAGTAGTGTGAGTCTTAACCCCAACAATTGTTGTTCTTGTCTAGAATATTTATCTAGATATTGGTAATGTTATCAAATTATATTGTTTCAATGCAACCAAACTGTAATACTACACTTGACATCTTGTAACATCTGACTTATTTCACTGTTTCAGACTGCACTTCATTTGGCTGTGATAAAAAATTTTCCAAGTATGGTTCATATTTTAATAAATCACGGAGCTGACGTCAACATATTAGCAAAAGTAAAAATCTGACTTTCAATTCCTAAAATGAATTTACATTATCCATAAAAATCAGTGTTTTTCTTACCATAAGGAGATATGCAAAATATTTCTCTTCAGTATTTTACTAAATAATAATACCATATTGATTTCCTAACACTGGTATAATGTTTCAGATTTATCAAATATTAAAATAGTGTTGATGGAAATTCAAAAGTTGAATCATGTATTTAAATTAGACTATATGAGTCTATAAGAATCTACTTCTTTTCTGTGATATCCTAGACTAATTCTTTATTAAAGTGAAAAAAGGGAAGATTCAGATATTCATTTAAAATAAACTTACATTTTTTTCTATTTGCCACCTATTTATTCATAATCATGTGGGTGATATAGATTATACAAATTTAGATATATACATACTGTTGTATATATTGTTTTTCTTTTCTTTCTTTATAACATTTCTTTGTTATTAGTAACCACTCAAATGTGAAGTGAAATCAGGAAAACTGAGTCATGCAGTATTATGTGCTTTGCTCTGAGTACAAAACAGTAGATGTTGTCAATAGTTTACTACTACAGATATTGTTCCTTGTGTCATATTTTGTAGATATTTTTAATAATTACATCCTATTGGTTTAAATTCATCCACCAAATATTTTTTCTTTCATATCCATAAATACTTTCTCCATATTTTCTTATTACTTTCTATAATTTTTTTCAGAGCTTTCAGGAAGACAGTTCAAAATTTGAAGCCCCTCTCCATCTGGCTGCCTCTAGACTAAAAAGAATATTAGTGAAAGAACTTTTAACAGCCAAAGACATTGATTTAGATATCAAGAACTCAGATGGTAATGGAAACTTTTGTTTATTTATTTATTTTTTTTTTTCATTTTCATCTTCAATTCCTTATTCAAATTTGATTTCAGTTTAATATTTTCATATGTAGGTGATATCTATCATCATCAATTTTTCTCTGATCATATTTTCCCATGCAATCATGTATTGAACATTACAACTTTCCATGCATCTCAGTTCTATGTCATTTCAAATGTGATACTTAATTTTCTCAAAGATGAAATATTTCTTTGAGTAGGCACAAGTATGACTGTGATAAGAAGTTCAATCCCCACTGTGGCATCTTGGACAAGTATTGCCTGCATCTGTGTGGCATCTTGGACAAGTATTGCCTGCATCTGTGTGGCATCTTGGACAAGTATTGCCTGCATCTGTGTGGCATCTTGGACAAGTATTACCTGCATCTGTGTGGCATCTTGGACAAGTATTGCCTGCCATAACTTCAGGCTGACCAAAGCCTTGTGAGTGGATTTAGTAGATGGAAACTGAAACAAGTTTGTTGTACATATACATGCATGTGTGTTTGTGTGTCTCTGTTTTGACAGCATGTGATAGTTGCAATTGAGTGTCATGGTCATAGAACCAGTCTCATTTGTTTCCAGTATTCTGCAATAGGGAAACAGGTGAAAGTTGGTGACAAGAAAGTCAAATTTTCCTTAATTGATCATAAGTGACTGATTTCTTTACATTAACTACCTGTATTTCACTGTCATGCAACATTATGATTCTTAGAATATACTTGTACTTCTCTTTCATTCAAGAGATAATAATCCTTTTGATTCAAGAGATAATAATCCTCAAATTTACTTCTACCTTCTCAAAAATTAGTCGTTTTGATATCATAACTTGCTTCATATCACTTAAATAGCAAAACCTATATACCACTCTCAGTTTGTCATTCATTGCTACTTTAGCTACTAGTTACTTCAGCACTTCTGCTATGTATAAGGGGGTACCCAAAAGAACCAGAAACATTTTTTGCGGGACAAGCCCATTGTAGTTCAGGCTTCTGCTGCTGGAACCCACTTGATACAACCTTCAGGCATCAGTCTGCTAACTGGCAGTGTTGGGTGTGGTCATACTGCCACATGGTGTGTCTTTGTTTTGCAGCGCTTCTTCCCTGTTTGTCAATTTTTGTGATGGCTAAAATGAAAGAACAGTGTGCTTTCGTAAAATTCTGTTTTCTGCTGGGGAAAACGGAGGCCAAAACAGTTGTCCTGCTTCAGATAGTTTGCAAGGCCGCTGCCATGAACAAAACACAACTTTACAAGTGATTTTCATGCTTTAGGAATGATTACTTGTTTGAGGACTAACCTCATTCAGGGCAACCGTAAACCTCCTGAACAAATGAAAACATGAAAATTCATGAACTGATCTTAGAGGACTGTCACTGAACAATTGACAAACTTGTTGATATGATTGGAGTTTCCTGGAGCTCCTGCCAATGAATTTTGAGTGAGGAATTCTGAATGAAAAGAGTTGCAGCAAAATTTGTCTTGCTTGTTCATGGAAGATCAAAAGCACTCACAACTGAATGCACATCGTGAACAGAAAGAACAGTTGCAAATATATAATTTTTTTTTGACTAAGTTTTTTCCTCCATTACTTAGCCCGTTTGTAATGCTTTCATGAGATTAAAGAGAAAGGTGAAGAGCAAGAGAAAAAGAGGAGAAAGAAAAAGGAGAGACAAAAAGAGAGTAAGGCAAAGAGGGAGAGTACTGTGTATTAGGTCTATAAAATTGTGCATAAATTATATAAAGCATATATATGAAGTGCATTAAGTAATCATCATATTCCAATTTCCTTCACTATTCAATGAGTAGCAGCTGAGTCACTATCTTTTTATACAGATACAACACAGGCTACACGTTCAAATTTTCTGGTTAAACTTTTCAGAAATGACCCAATAAGTTTACCAATTATTCTGAGAATATATTCATGGGTCCTGCTAGTTAAGAATGGAGCTGCTTTTTAGCTTGATGTTCCTGATAGAGGTTTGTTTTTCTTTTTAATAAAAGGTAAATTACATCATGTATCCATTGTACTTTTGGCTTGACCATCTTAATTTTGATTTTATGTATGATATATTTTACTTACAGGTCAGACTGCACTTCATTGTGCTGTTCAAGCTCCTCATCCAGCTGGGACAGACAAGACTTTCATAATCAAAAAACTCATTCAAATGAAAGCAAATCCATCATGTAAGGTACAGATATATCTTTAATATTTTGTATTTCTTTTAACTGCTGAAATTAGGTATAAACCATTGCAACATTCAAACAAAATGCTAATCTGGAATTTAAAAAAAAAGGTTTTCCTATAAATTTTCTTTTTTTCCTTTTAAACAGTTTTCTATGCTGATATGGATAATATGATATTAGGAAATATAAACATTTTGCGAGTGCGGCTGTGTGATAAGAAACTTGCTTTCCAATCACATGGTTCCGAGTTCAGTCCCAATGTGTGACACCTTCACCAAATGTCTTGTACTATAGCTTCAGGCTGACGAAAGCCTTATGAGTGCATTTGGTAGATAGAAACTGAAAAAAGCCCATCATATACTCATTTGTATATGTGTATGTATGTATGTATATATAATATGTGTATATATATATATATATAATATATATATATATATACACACACATATTCACGTGTGTGTGTGTCATTGTGTTTACGTCCTCATAACTTAGCAGTTTACCAAAGGAGACTGATAGAATAAATACTAAGCTTTACAAAAAAATAAGTACTGGGATCAATTGATTTGACTAAAAATTCTTCAAACCAGTGCCCAGCATGGCTGCAGTCTTATGACTGAAACAAGTAAAAAAATTATGATTTGTACAAGTGAATTACCTTCCCATTATTCAACTGTAGTAAAAGAGGAGAGGAACTTTTCAGCTAAACTGAAACTAGTATAGCTCTTTATTTAGAGAAACAACATAAAAAAGAGTAAGAATTGAAACTCATTATGACCATATGAACAGTAATTCAGCATTTTAATTTCACAATTCTACATATGGTGCTGAATTCCATTATGCTCAAATAAACTTTGCCCCAATTATGTTTATTGCAATTAATTTTTTTTTTTTTAAATCCTGTTCTTTAACATGAATGGTTGGATTAAAATTCAACTCATCAAATTAATAAAACATACTGGTTAGTGAGCTCATGCTATTTATAGTTATGAGCTGTACCATTCCATATTTACTGCTAGCGTAAGTCTAGCATTTAGTCATACACTAATTACAGTATAGCTCACTGGTTACAAATGTTTACCATTCAGTTGGAAATTCATTCAACTCCATTACTGCATAACCGTAACAAATAACTTCATTTTGTGAACGTATAAAGTATATAAACTAAAGCATTAATGTGAGGAGTGATTTCAACAAGAAATTAGGGTGACATTTAGTCTAATGGTAAAATTAATTACTTTAATCCAACTGAATGGTAAACATTTGTAACCAGTGAGCTATACTGTAATTAGTGTATGACTAAAGGCGGTGAGCTGGCAGAAACGTTAGCATGCCGGGCAAAATGCATAGCCATATTTCGTCTGCCGTTATGTTCTGAGTTCAAATTCCGCCAAGGTCGACTTTGCTTTCATCCTTTCGGGGGTCGATAAAATTAAGTACCAGTTATGCACTGGGGTCGATGTAATCAACTTAATCCGTTTGTCTGTCCTTGTTTGTCCCCTCTGTGTTTAGCCCCTTGTGGGTAGTAAAGAACTAGGTAAAATTAATTACTTTAATAGCTAAACAATATAAAAGATGAAAACACTATTAATTTTATAACAATGTAATTACAAGCTAACCATTTCAGGATCCTATTTGTGCTAATTTAGAAAGAATCAAGAATTCAATTGTGTTTAGTGAAATAATATTACCTGTAGTATCATAGGTAACTTTGGAAGTATATGTTATCAAATTTCTTAGTGCTTATACAAAATGAAAGAAATACTAATTTTTATATATAGGGCTTTGTGATGTCTTGGTCAATTTGTACTCAAGCTATTCTAAGATCCATGAGATCTGTTCACTCTCAGCTGGAAAGGAATTCATTTAAATCTTCTCATCATCTTCTGTTCTTTTTCCAGGATAAAGAACAAGGCAAGAATATTTTGATGTATGCCATAGAATTTTCTGATTTTGAAGTCATTAGTATTATTCTGAAGACTGCATCATGGGAACATATTAAAAAAATGTTCACAGATAAATCTGACAAAGGAGAGACCTGCTTGACTCTTGTAAATGATTTTGATAAAGATCATGAATTATTTTCCAAACGATGCAAATTGGTACAAACCTTGCAAGACTACCACAATAAGGTAGTTAGAGAACTACAAGGTAAATAACAGTTTCATATTGTCATTGTTTCCTATAAGAACAGAAGTACATTTACAAATAAGATGGTGAATTAGCAGAATCATCTGAAACAAAGATTATACAGAGTAAGCAAAAAATGCAGCAATGACCCAAAAAAGGTACATCCTCAAATACCTTATGCACCTTGTATGTAATATATATATATATATATATTATATATATATATATACATACACATACCTTATGCACCTTGTTTGTATTTTATATATATATATATATATATATATATATATATACATACACATACCTTATGCACTTGTTTGTATTTTATATATATATATATATATATATATATATATATGGCAAAAACACATGGAACAATGTAGTCCTTCATATAAAAAAAACTGGATGGTTACAAGAGGATTATATATTGCAGCACTGTTGTTAGACTATGCACCTTCACAACAGTAGAGATTTGAAGCAACCATATTAACAGCTTAACATTAACACAAGTAAATTTCATTATTGGACTACAGTTTCTACATGTTCAGTCTAGCTCAGGGCTACACAACATTTTTTCACTTGCAGTACACTTATATTCTTTTCAAAATTGGTGACACACCTGAACTAAAAATATAACTAAAAGTATAGGGAAAAAAATTATATTCAGGTTACACTGTGACACACCAGTGTACCACAGCACACTGGTCTAGCCTTCTTTTAACTTTGTTTTAATCTCATTAACATTGAATTAATTGGCGAGTATAATTTGAATCCCTCTTAATTGCTCACATGAAATATATGGTAATTGAGGATACCAGCAATGAAACTACTCCAAGAGCTTGCTGTTGGCAGGTAACTTGATACAAATTTATGTTAGCTAATGCAAAATGGCACACATTGTAACATGACATGCCAACTGAAATGAGTCTATAGAGTCAGCAGACAATGCAATTAAAAATTTATCAGACATCAAGGAAATTTAATTGAAACAGGTTATGAAAGTTGAGGAGAAAAATGACAGTATAAAGGAAGTAAAATATTCAACCAAAAGTGGGAACAATCAACTGGAATTATTCAATTTCTCTACAGTTTCATGTTTTAAATTGCACTTTACTTACATCTGTAGACATTATGGTCTATTTCAAGTAAAGGTAAGCATTTCAATGTATATATAACTGTTATATTGTATGTTCAGAAACAGATACTTATTTTAATTATTTAGAATAAAATGTCCTTGCAAGCATTTTCAATATTCTAAATCTTAAACTTTCTTTATATTTACAGATATACAACCACATCCGTTATTGGAAAACGATACATTCAAACATGAGTGAGGATATATAACTTTTATATCCAGCAAGTTTTCCTGAAAGGATTAGCAACATAAGCCAAATGATTATAAACTAGATCATGTGTTTACTTTTGCTATCACACAAGAGAAAGTAATGATCAAAAAACTTTTAAAGTGAGGATTCTACTATTAGGCTTGAAGATGTAATATCTTTGTATTTAGGTTTCTAATCTGAATAACTTTTATTTTATTTTTTTATCGAAAAAAAAATTAATTTTTACTCCCCAGATCAGATCCATGTTAACTCATAAGAGAATGTATTCTCTAAATAAATCATACCCTAGATTTTGGAAAATTTTCACAGAACAAGAGAACCCAACTTTACTGTACAACAACAGAGTGCAAGACTAAATGTTGTTAGGATATTACTTTTCAAGAAAAATGTATAGAAACAATAATTGCCTCATGATCAAAAACGTGATTTCATAAACCAACACAATGGGATACCCTTCAGCTACATTTGTGCATAGGTTTATTCTGAACTGCTTAAGTGCTTCAAATGTAACATCATTGTAATAACACACCTAAATAAATGTCAAATAAGCTGATGATAAATTGATTTCAATTCTTAAATTGAATAAAATATTAAATATTTCTCTGATTGTTCCCAAATTTTTATGATTTTACATGCAAAAAAATATTGTTTACTATACAAGGGTTGGCTGAAAAGTTCATAAGTTGTCCCAAATGTTTATTTTTTAACATAATCCTCTTTGTGATCCACACAATTTTTCCATTGGTGTTGCAGCTTGGATTTCGCTGGTGAAGCTTTCATTTGGTTGGCCAAAAAATGTCATCTATAGCAGATATGACATCATCACTGCAATACTGCTTCCCAGCCAAGTGTTTTTTCATGTTGTGGAACAGATGAGACCAAATCAAGAAAATAGGAAAGGTGATCAACTAGTTCAAAGTCACAGCCATGTACAGCAACCATTAAAAGCAAGGATTTGTGTGCTGGAGTATTGTTCTGATAAAACAAGATCCCTTTCATCAGTTTTCCTGGACGTTTGGTTTTGATAGCCCTTTGTAACTGCCTCAACATGTTGGTATAGTACTCTCCATCAATGGTGTAGTTCTTTTGAAGATAGTCAATAAATACAATGCTTTTTGCATCCCAAACAACTTCCCTGCAGCTTAAACATTGGCCTTCTTTGGAGCAGGTGAGGAGATGTCTCTACTGCATGGATTGTCTTTTTGTCCTTGACTCAGTGTAATGAATTCAACACTCATCTTGGGTTAGGGAACCAACTGGATTTGCCTGTCAGATTTTCCTGTGATGTGATCAGCCTGGTGTACTTTTGATCTGGTGTCAGAAGTGACAGCCATCAAGCAGAAACCTTTGTCGTGTCAAGTTCACTGAGCAGAATATTCTCTCTCACAGAATATGCTAATATCATTGGCTATTTGATTTATAGTCAGTTGCAGGATGTCCACTTTTGCATTATTGATAAAGCTGGATCATTATCCCTTAATGTAACAACCATGTCAGCAAGAATGTTCTTGGAGCTAATCCATTTTTTTTCTGCAGGTACTTTAACATCATGATGCCAAACTTTGTCCATTTTCAAGAGAAGATGCCACTGGTTACTTTTGAAGTCTTCTTTGAACTGTCAGATATTGTTTTACCAGGAAAGAAATAATGCAGTTACTAATAAAGTGTTCTAATTAATGCATGCAAAATTCCACAACTCTAGCATCACTCCTTCAGAGTCAGCCTCAGTCCACCCTCATAGATGAACTTACTTTGATAATGAGCTTGCAAAGCAACAAAAATGTAGAATTCTTAAAAGCACAACCAAATTTACCCAGTAATACAGGGGTTTTCAGACATTTTTCTTTTTTTAATCTATCGACCCCTTTGATTACTATTTAATTCTGGTGGACTCCCGTAGCCATTTTATATTTAAAAACTAATTTTATAGAAACTTCTCATTTTGTTTTTCACACATTAACTTGTGTAGGTTGAACTATGCAAAACGTTAGAGAAAGAAACCTAACTGTTTCTTGCAATAAATCTAAAGCAAAATTTTTTGAGAGGGCCCTTAAAATACAATTGTGGACCCCTGATTTACTATTTTTTTTGTATGGACTCTAGTTGAGAACCACTCCTGTAGTAGATCAGCTAAACTCTACCACCATTACTTTTATTTCCTCCTCAGTAGCAAGGTATTTCTTGCATATGTAATAGCATTTGAACCCTTTCATTACCAACCTAGCTTTGGCTCTGAGTACAAATGTCTTGTTTTCATAAGTTTTGAATTAAAATCTTCCACCAAACCTTAGTCACAATTTATGTTCCTAACACCAGCTGACGTGATTGCACCAGAGAAAAGTAACTAAATATTTCAGCAACCAAATTAAGTGATTATATTCTATTCCTTCTTGCCATAATCTTCACTAAATTATAAATATTATGACCAGCAATGGATGGACATTTGCAGCTTTCTGTTGCCCAAAGTACACTTCAGAATTATGCAATTCCAAGTTATAGATTCCTCTGTACAACATCTTGGTTAACCATAACACAGGGAATGCAATTTTGTAGACAAACTCTTCTAAAGCTCCTGAAACCTGTCTGATGTGTATAATATATATACATAGATAGACAAAGAATGAGGGGTTTACTTCACTTGTGATCTAAACGAATAAGTATGCTGGGTAAGTGCTATAGTTGGTCAAATGTTAGGTTCCATGATCACAGCTAAGACTGGATCTAGGGATCTATGTTAGGGTCCTGTTACAGCAAGTATATCTTATATTAGAGGAAGAATCACAACCAAAGTAGAATGAGTATCTCAAGTCATTTAGAATAATACAATTAGAGCAAGGTGAACTTGAAGTCTCACAACCATTTCTAGGATAAACCAAGTGGTAGGTTAGCATGTGTCCATGTACTGAGTATTCCATCATCAGTGACAAGGTATGAACATTTTAGACAGGGAAAATTTAGTTTACAAGGAATAAAATAGAATTAAAAAGTAGTTAGAAAAATTAATGTTCACAACTCATCTTTTTCTAGGATATGAATGTTGGTTGGTACTTCCATGGGACATAAATGGGTTTTGTGAGTGGGTGTATGAGAGAGATAGGTGAAAGGAATAAAAATAAGATATTGGGTGAAAGGGTAAAAAATAATAAATAAAATTAAGGTAACGATATATCACTCCCATACACACTCACAACCCATTTGATATATTACTTTTAATTTAATTTTTTACCCTTATCTTATTTTTTCTTTTCAATCACCCTTTATCTCTCATACACCCACTCACAAAACCCATTTATGTCCATCATACTTTCTCGCTCTATATACACATTTACAATATGAACATATCATTCAGAATACTTCCTGGATTTACCTAGGATTATTATTAAAGGTTGGTATCTTCATGGAAGTACCAACCAACATCCATATCCTCTGGAAAAAGATGAGTTGTGAACATTATTCTCCTGCCTATATTCTTTTAACTACTTTTACTCCTTTATTCTTATATTTTATTCCTTGTAAATTTTCCTTATCTGAAACATTCATACATTGTCTCTGATGACGGAATATCCAGTGCATGGACATGCTAACCTACCACTTGGGTTATCCCAGAAATGGCTGTAAGACTTTAAATTTACCATACCATAATTAAATCATTTTAAATTACTTGAGATACTTTTTCTGCCTTGGTTGCAATTTTTCCTCTAATATATATATATATATATATATATATATATATATATATATATACACAGATAGATAGATAGGTAAAGGTTCAAAAATACCTAGTGGTATTAGGTTTCATCCTCTTACACACAAGGACTCTGCCTTCCAACCTTGAGGTCATAGAATATATACCAAAGAAAGAACTACAGTCAATATAGTAAAGCCTCTTGACAGTTGCACCTCACACATGTTCATAGACCAATGCCCGAAAATCTTATAATGGTACATTCTGTAAAAGGACTTACACTTGGAAAAACATCCAGCTGTAGAAACCATGCCAAAAAATGGAACATACAAGCAAAATGTCACCCTCTGACCCATCTAGGGGAGGTGTAACTATGAATAAGAATCAACTCAGACCATAACTCGCCTAACCCATACAAATATGACAAACATGAGTCTATACTTACGATAGGGCATGATTTATTTTGCTGGACTGTCTACTAGTTTTGTATTTAACACTACAGAGTGCAAACCTGATGTGAAAAAAATATAAAACCAGCATTTTCTCTTTACAAGTTTTTATTGTTTCTGTAGATCATGGCAAATTATAAAAATTTTGTTTGGTTAATCAGTTTTATGTGGCATGGATGAAAAAAGAATATTAACTCATGGAGAGTAAATATGGTATTTTCCTTTAAAAAAAACATACTTTACATTGTAAAGCAAGTCAAGATAGTTGATAAAACATTATTGGTCTAATGTAAAACACTTTAGACATAAATATTTTCCTGTAACCTATAATTTCAACAATATATCTATATTCATTTTAAGGCATTTTGACATTAAGAGGAACAATCCTCTAATGGACAACTCAGTGTTAGAGAAAACAGGCTGTCCTTGCTGCTGGCTTTCAGTAGGATATACTGTGAAAATTCCATTGGTCAAATAGTAAAAGAAAAAAGATATAAAGCCATGATTTTTGTCTTGTGTTTTCTTTTATGTACTGTATATACACAAAAAAATGGATGAGTTCATGAATGTTAAAAATATAAAATAATGTCTATTTTTTAGGTGGTGGCCTGTAACAGCCAACTACTACAGCATGATCTCTTTCATAAGGTTCAAGTGTCAGCTGTTCAAGGGGTTTAATTTTTTCAGCTTTCATTTTGTTTACTTCACCAGCAAATACTGCTTCTGGTTCTGCTGTAGAATCTATACAATTAGCCTGCAACACAGAAGGAAAAAATAGTTCAAATAATATATTTCAGTGTTATGAAGGATATGCTGGAAGACAGAAGCGACATTAGCAATATATGTGAAATGAATCTAACAAGTAATTGAAACCAAATTAAGACTTGTCTTGCTTACAACATCACTAAGCCAATAATTCCAATACAAATAATGCTAAGTAACAGGAATTAAATATATATTAGATGATGTAACTAATGTATCAAGTTGGAAAAAAGTCTTATTGCATTTCTGGCATGATCACTTTGAGGGTACTTGTTCAATACTTATGCATTAAGTTTTACACTGTTCTTTGTCTTTCTTTGCAGATAACATTATACCATAGTGGTTAAATTTGTATCAACTTTACCCTTTTCTATGTGAAGAGGTTAAAAATGATACTGCTTCTTTGCTTTGACATCTGAAGAATTCTACACCCAAGGGATTAACAACTTGCCAAATAGATAGGATAATGTTGTCAGTAACGAGGGGAAATATCTTGATTAAACAAATCAATTAAAGATTATAAGAAACATTTGTTTCTTTCTCATCTTGAAATATAATGGGACTTACTTTCCAACCCAATACGAAGTAAAAGAGTAGAATATAATTTTTATACTAAATCAAGAACAATTTTCCCAGTATATTACTATTACTCATTCTACTGCCAATAGAAATAAGCAGTTAAATTGATTGAGGCATTATTTTTTAAATTCAAGTGTAAAACAAATACGAATCAAATATTGCTATTATTTAATTTGAAGATATTAAGAATTTACCTTAATAGAAATGACAACATATCCATTGTTCTTTAAAAAGTGATGTGCATTCAAAGCAACGATTCTAGCTTGGTCTGGTTGAGCAACATCAGAGAAAATTGTATCAACTATGCCTGGAAAAAAAAAATATTTATGATCAGCATTGAAATAAAATACACTATAAAGAATACAGAGAATACAAAATAAACTGATAATACTAATGCTTACCAACTAACATTCTGTATTTCAATGGATGTCGAGCATCTTCAATAATTGGAACAATATTGGTGCGTTTTGTAGCAACATTTAATAAATCACGACCACTTCGATGGGAAAACTCTACAGCATAGACAATGCCTTCCTATAGAAAAGAATTTAGATCATTAACAGAGGTCAAGAAGTTCAACAGACTAAATGCTAGCTCAGCCTTATCTTCATATTCCCAACTAAATATCTCACACCTACACACACAAAAAAAAAAAACACTCAAAATTAATAAGATATTTCCCAACAGCATCTTTCCTAATAAAACTTTATTTGTTGCTTTGGAAATTTCTTATATTAACCAAATAAGAAACATCTTCCAGTTATTAGTAAGTCTTGGTGAGCAATCTATCCCCATGGATTTAATAAAGGGTTCAATTCTAAATTTCCAAGAACATTACTGAAAGCAACAGATGGTGAGAGAGAACTACCAAAACATTATATTACTATAAACAACCAAAATGAAGGTATCTACTCTGAATGTTTCAGTATAATACTGATTTTTTTCCTCGCACATAATTCTGAAACCAACACATGTACATTACTGAAAGCAGCCTGAACCACTAAAAGTTTTCTCTAACATGTGAGAAAATATTTCAATTCTACTATGCAGCAAACATTCCAGAATTTTCAGTACTAACACCAGGAACAAAAACTGGAGTGACAGATTTATAAAAATCCCCTTGATTTACCTTTCATCTTTACATCAATATACCAATACAAATTATGTTATGTTACTGATAATGTGCGATTTTATTAATGTGCACCATCCAACATTGTTATAAGTTTGTGTTCTCTGAATTTATTCTACATTCTATTTCTGTTACTTATTCTTCTTCAAATTGTAAAGACTTCAGATTTAACTGCAGGCACACACACAGATAAGTGAACTTCTTTCACTTTTCGTCTATTTGACCCACTCACAAGGCTTTGGTCAGCCTGTGGCCATAGGAGAAGACACTTGCCCAATATGCCACACAATGGGACTAAACTTGAGACCACATAGTGAGGAAGCAAACTTCCAACTTCAGTCACAATGGTATCTACTTTCCTCATATGGAAAGTAATCCAATACTTCACAACCAATATCCATAAATGAAAGTAACTAAAGTTTAAAAATTGTACTTTCCCCAGACTTGATATTCAAAGGCTGGTTTCTAGGGACAAAAATATTAATTTTACAAACAGAAACAAAAATTTCAAGTTGACAACTCACTGGACCAACGAGATCTGAAACGTGGCTAACTGTGGTCCCTGAAGCAGCTCCTAAATATAAAACTTTGCTCCCTGGTTTCATGTGGATGTCATCAATTCCACCAAGAATAGCTGCTGCTAACTTGGACCGGAAAGGATTCCATGCTCTGTATTCAATTTTTTTGTCTCCTTCCTGGAATTAGAAAAAGTAATAAATAAATAAAAGAGATTAAATTTGTATCAAATAATATGCAATATTGTACGAAATTACAAAGTATTAAAGCTAGCAAGTTTTCTGATCCTACAATGCATCCAATAGCAGATAATACAAAGCCATTTCTACAGAAAAAGAATTCTTAGAAAAGAATATTCAAAACTCAGTGCATAAAAATGATTATGTTCCAAGCTGTTCTATACATGACAACTACTCTATCCAGTCCAAATATTCTACCTGTCTCATGTTTAAACTGGTCAAAACCAGCCTCTTACACTTACCCTACAATATCATTCTAAAAGTAAACAACCACATTAAAAGTTTGAAGCTTTGACATAAGCCATGACTAATTACGACCATTTAACATTCAGATTCATTTATGCAATGTATTATTTATCTACATTTTAAAAAATTAACCATGTAGAATCTTGCAGCTTCAAAATTTTGAAGATGTGATTGTTTATTTTTAGAATGACAATGTAGGGTAGGTGTGAGAGCCTGGATATGGTTGGTTTGAACATACAACAGGTATAATATTTGGGTTGGATGTGGCTGGATTAAATGCTAAATAGTTAAAGTAAGATTTCTCCAACCCTCTTTACCCTACCAATTTTGTACAGAATTAACAAGTGGCACTTATATTCATTAACCCTTTAGCATTTAAAACAGCCATATCTGGCCCAAATATTCTATCTATGTTTTGTTCAAACCAGCCAGATCCAGCCTCTCACACCTACCTTACAATGTCCTTCTAAAAATATGCAATTACATCATCATCATCATTTAACGTCCGTTGTCCATGCTGGTATGGGTTGGACGGTTTGATCAGGGCTGGCAAGCTGCACTAGGATCCAGTCTGTTTTGGCAAAGTTTCTATGACTGGATGCCCTTCCTAACACGAACCACCCGAGAGTGTAATGGGTACTTTTATGTGCTACTGGTATGGATGCCATTTGCGTGACACCAGTATCTGCCACGACTGCGTTTTTACTTGGCTTGATGGGTCTTTTCAAGCACAGAATAATGCCAAATGAACTCAAGTCATTGCCTCTGTGAGGCCCAATGCTCAAAGCCCGGCATAATGACAAATAGTCTCAGTCCTTTCCTCTGCGAGGCCCAGCACTTAAAAGGTGCTTTTACATGCCATTGGTACAGGTGCCATTTGCGTGACAGCAATATCTGCCACAACTGCAATTTTACTTGGCTTGTTGGGTCTTCTCAAGCACAATATAATACCAATGGTCTCAATCACATCATTGACATCAAAAGAATGTGAATAAATAAGTACTACATTTGACAGAGTAAAAAAAAAAAAGACAAGAAAAAAAGACACCTTACTTCAACAGCAATTTTTTTCTCGCCATATACACTATCTCCAACGACCATATTTTTTGTAACCAATACATCTTCTTTACCACGAGCAATAAAAACACCTATTTAAAGTAAGATTAAAACTATTAGATACATGAAATAAAACAGGACATCTTAATGAAAGTAAAACACAATCAAAATAAGCATTAAAAACTGAAGACTATCACTATTAGCTTACCTTCATGTCTGTGAGGTTCAATTATAACTTTCTGCCCACCTCTCATACCACCTCGGCCACCTAAAAAGCAAACAAATTTAAGTGTACTCTCAAGACTATCATCAGGAAGAATGAAAGAACTGAATAGCACCAAATATTTTAAGAAAATAAGACAATTAAAAAGATATTTACCCCCACGTCCTCTGCCACCAAATCCTCCTCTGCCACCTCCACCCCGGCCACCAAATCCTCCTCTACCACCACCGCCACCTCTGCCACCAAAGCCTCCACGTCCACCTCCACCACCAAAGCCTCCACGTCCACCTCCGCCACCAAAGCCTCCACGTCCACCTCCACGGCCACCAAAGCCACCGCGACCACCTCCGCGTCCACCACCTCGAGGTGAGAATCCTGAAAAAGAAGGAAAAAAAGAATATTATTTAAATTATTTTATTTAGTGTTAATCCTGAATGAAGTTACAAAATCTTTGAATGATAATCTTGATATTATAATGAAAATTAATAGAATCAACAATGATCACAGTTTTAATAATTTGAGTATTAAGGCAGGCAAAATGCTTAGCAACATTTCATCCGTCTTTACACTCTGAATTCAAATTTGGCTGAGGTTGACTTTACCTTTCATCCTTTCAGGGTCAATAAACTAAGTACCTGTTGAGTATTGGGGTCGATGTAATGACCTTACTCCTACCCCCGAAATTGATGGCCTTGTGCCAAAATTTGAAACCAATAAATTTGAGTATTGAAACTATTTAACCCTTTCGTTACCGTATTTATTTTGAGATGCTCTGTGTTTCTTTCAATTACTTTAGATGCAACAAAGAATTTAGTAAAATAACTTTGTTATTATTAAGCTAGTGTTAGGAACATAAATTGTGGCTAACGTTTGGTGGAAGATTTTAATTCAAATTTATGAAAACAAGACATTTGTACTACAGAGCCAGAGCAAGTTTCAGCCGGGTTGGTAACGAAAGGGTTAAGGACAACCACTATGTTGCTAGTTTTGTTTATCTGCAAAAATATCATTCAACATTTAGTGTTTCTTTAATTTTGATATCTTACCGATGAAAGCAGGCAGAAAGACATTGTGATGATCAGTTACATCTCATTCTGAGAATCAAATCATATTAGGGTCACTTTTACCTTTCAGCCCTCCACTAACAAAATATGTAGTACAGTAAAATCGATTTTCTGGTAACTTAGATTCTGAGATTTATTTTTCAGCTTGCTACCTCACTATCAAATTATTCTACAAGATCTTATTTGATTCAAAATATAGTTTCATCAAGAGAATTCAATGCTTTAGATTCTCAGTTAAAATTTGGTAAATAACTTGGTCAAGTCTTCAAGTTTACAATGCTCTTATTGGATGGTTCTCTGTCAATAACAACAATGAGTATTCAGTGGTTCAATCAAATGAATTAACCCTTTCGTTACTGTGTTTCTGTTGAGATGCTCTGTGTTTCTTTCAATTATTTTAAATGTAACAAAGAATTTAGTAAAATAACTTAGTTATCACTAAGCTAGTGTTAGGAACATAAATTGTGACTAAGGTTTGGTGGAAGATTTTAATTCAAAACTTATGAAAATAAGACATTTGTACTCAAAGCCAGAGCCAGTTTCAGCCGGGTTGGTAACGAAAGGGTTAATGATGTTAATACACCACCTCTGATAGATAGGAAGAACATTATCTCACTTGGATAGAGATGAGAGTCAACATCAGAAAGGGCATCATATAGAAAATCTACACACAAATAGTTCTGCACATATGAGTATGCATTTTTTTTTATAGTCAAAAGTATAGCTGTATGGATGAGAAGCTTGCTTCTCAACCACATGGTTTCAAGTTCAGTCCAACTGTGCAACACTTTGGGCAAGTGTCTTCTATAAACTCAGATCAACCACAAAGGCATGTGAGAGAACTTGGTAGGCCGAAGTTCTCTTTTGTGTATGTGTGTCAAAGTGCTTGAACCTCCTTTGGCAGATAGGAAGAAAAAAGTGATTGAGCATTTCACGGATACAATGTAATTCTTAAGCAGAATCAGCATGACAGTATGTGACAAAGCTGTACCCTTGAATTACAAATAGAGTCCATCCATCAGACACCTGTACAGTTTCCATCTACCCAAGTTTCACTCACAAGGATATGGGATGATTTGTCTATATAAAAAAATTACACTTGATCAAGTTGCCATGCAGTGGAATCAAACCAAGGGTCTCGTGATTATGAAGCATACTTCTTAACCAATTGGCTACAATGCATCTATACTTGTTATTTAACCCCAAGTTAGACCCTAATCAAACAGACCTACAATCAAAAGCATTCTGACAATGACCATCCTGTCTTTTTTTTCAGGCATAATATATCCTGGACTAGACTGCCTGATATTTCTATCCTTTTCTCAGATAGCAGAATGTATATGCTACTTCTAGCTAGTCAAGCAACCACAAGGACTTTCTTATAAACCAATGGGAGCAGGGCTGAAGCATGAATTTTTCAAAGGTGATAGTTCCTACATCTAAGAGCTAGGACAAACAGCTACTCTGAATTTTTCTTGTATTTATAAAATATTTCTAAAGACCTTATTCTGAGCCACTGCGGAAGCTCTTGCATGGTTGCACAATATATTAGAATTAGTATATCTTTCAAGTTATACTATACACTCTTAAAAAATGAAGGATACATTGGATAATGTTGTTCATTACCCTTACTAGCATAAAGTCTTATTTTAGATTTAAAAATCATTAATGTCAACACTGTTTATCCAGCTGGCAAATGTTCCATTCAACGCTAAAAGGGAGGAGTAGTTGACATATTCTATGTGAATGCTGCAACAGTAGTTTACACCTTATTATATTTGTATTACTCCACTATTGAATACTATTACTACAGCCTTCACAACTTGGGGCGTTTCTTTGCTTTTCATAATTTTGCATATTCACAATTACTGTAGTCACATTTCTCTAATTTCTAAATCAGATATGTTATATCAGGAGTCACTTTCTCTAGTTTGTGCCTATTGCTTGCAAATTTCTAGAAACCATAATTCAAGTAATTTTTGAAGCTGATATTTTTTTGTTTGTTTTTTCCTTCTTTCAATAATTCAAAATTAACAATACATTGCTAGTTAGGTTAAATGAACAGTTAATATTCTACGATAAAATTTAATTACACTGCTAGCAATTAAAATTGTGTAAATTATTAAGTTTAGACTAGAAAAAAACCTTTTGCTCTAGAAGCCAAGTGAAAATGGAACTTTTTGCAGATTATTTTTCAATTTACTATTCTTCTGTAAATGGTTATAATCATGCAGGAACACAAACATGTTTAAAAAAAACAATCTTCAGTAAATTTCTGTTGATAATTAGTTACCATGTTCAATACATATGATTCAAGTCTAAATATATATCAATTGATAATTAATTCACTAATCATTTAAATACCAGGTTTCCCCGATGTATTTAAAAACTTTTGAAGTTACAGAATCTACTAAATTAAAGAATGCTCCAAAATAATCCTGAAATCTATACATTACTGAACTATACGAATAATCAACAGATCATTTTGTGTGTTCCTAAACAGTGCCAATTTACTAAGTCACTATTTCATTGCAAGTTACTTTCAGCCTGTTATATTGCTTTTACATAAATGAAGCAAAAAGATTTTTAAAACATGTCACTTTAATTCACCATCTCATTTGTCTTTTTTTTTTAATATCACATAATATGTTTTTTTTATTAAGGTACACTCAAAGTGTGCCTTCATCATAATTTGTAAAATATACCGACGCATGATTTCACAACCCGTTTATCAAATAAGAAGTTAGCAATTATGAATTAGTCAACGTATTAGGTATTTATGCCACATATGAAGTTTTACTGGGGCATACTTATTCTCACAGAATGGCCCAATGGCACTGGTGATTGGTCAGTCTGTTCTGCCTACATTGTGAGTTGGACTCACTGAATACGATTATCTTGAGCACTGACATTCACCCTTGCAGGCCAAAGTTGGTTGATTATTGTCTCTGATCTGTTGAGCTAGCGAACTGAAGGCAACCTGTTTCTCTGGACTGTATAACTGCTGCAGGTGTGACTTGTTGCACTGGAACAGTCGTCCATCACTGTGCATTTTGACGATGGTTACCATATCTAATTTTCTTGAAGGACTGACACTCTGCTGCCTATAACTTAATTCAGGAGGGTCTTTAGCATTTCTGTTGTTATTTCTTTCTTCTGGCATTCATCCTTTCTCAGATTTGATTGTCTTTACAATCTATGATAGTAAATATTTCCTTACCGTTATTAAAACTCTCTCCTCCGTTTTCCGGGTACTCATAGATTTCTTCTTGGTATGGATCATATGGGATTCTTTCTCCAAACCAATGTGGACGGGAATTTCCGTTTTGGTACATAGTTGTTTTTGTAAGGCAAAATTTTTCAAAATGGTGTAACCTGTTGCATTTTCTGCATTCTTTGTTAAATGCATGACAGTCTTTTTTTCTCTTTCCATGGTTTTTTCCACATCTTCCACACGGTCTGGCATTTTTCACCGTTATTTCATGACATGAATCTGTTTTCGTTTCATTAGTATCATCATGACATGAATCTGTTTTCGTTTCACTAGTATCATCATAACATGTACTGCTTTCTATCGTAGCTTCATATGTCCTTATGCTCTCAATAGCTAACTCTAGAGTAAGATCTGGTTCGTTTACCAGATTTTTTGTTTCATTTCTCCATTTCAGTCCTTTTATTATTTGTTCAAGGATTCTTTCCTCCTGGTTTGTGCCGAAGTCGCATCTTTCGGCTTTTGATTTAAGTCTATCCAAATATTCGTCCACTGACTCTTCAACTTGTTGAATTAAAGAGAACTCTAAGCGTTCAACCCATTTGTTTGGTTTTTCTATCTCATGAGCTTCAGAAGTTCTGAATACGTTTGCTGATATTTCTTCCTGTCCAGCCGTCATTAATTCTCGCCCCTGGCCTATGCTAAGTAAAATAAAGCTGTTTAAGTTTTTCGTCTATTTCGTTAGCAATGAAATAAAAGCTCATAAAATCGACCCATTTGTTAAGTCTCGCACTTGTTCTCGTTTGACAGAACCTTGGGAATAGGATTAATGACGCCACCATTTCTCACGCTTGCCGCTTGATTCAACTGACTTGAACACGTTTAACTCCTTTACCATATGACCATCACCTTTGCAATTGTTTACTTTCGATTTTTTTTTTTTAATCTTTATAACAGGCATATCGCTGTACCGCTGCCACTAATTTGTTGTTTTACACAAATGAAGCAGACGGATTTTTAAAACGTTACTTTATTTCGCCACCTAAATAATGTTTTCTTAAATAGAAAACCACGTGGTTCATGAAGGCACTCCCGAGGAGACGTATAAAATATATCGATACATCATGGCCCAGAGATATAATTCGTATTTGGGTAGAATAACAATTGCATTACAATGCCTGACCAGAGAATTTATGAACGAAATAAAATTGTCATTAGGAACTTTATTTTTTCTCAGTATGATTATTTTTATTTTAAATTCAAGAATTTAAAATCTGTATGGTTCTTAAAATACATAACTGAATAAACACAAGTTTTGCACAACTGATCAATACAATATTATTTTTAAAATCTTTCTAACATCGATGACAATATGAAATAGTATGTTTTCAAAGAATGAAATACTACAGCAAAGCAATTTCTCCACTCTTGCAATATTAGTATTTGTTTTCGGCCTTTTGTGCAGTATACCGACACGTGCTGTCATTCAACAAGATAGATAAACAAAAATACATTCATCTGATTAATTTAAAATACTACATCTTCAATAGTTGCACATTAATATATAAACATGAGTAACAATCTAAAATGCCCAATGAGACAAAAAAAAAAAGTGGGATATTTCGATATAGTCATAGTACAAAGTGACCATGTGGGAGTAATTCAAACGAGTGCGTAGATATTCCCTCGCTCGTATTTCCTCAGCCCTTATGTAAATATTTCAAAGGAATCGAGCCAAAATTTTTCACGGAATGGTTTATTGATTCACAAGCACTCAGTGGAAGCCACGTATAATTACGGATATTATCAACCGATTATTCTCGTCATACTTAGACGAGGCCACAAACTTATTATTTGCCTAATGTTATCAGCCGGTTACTACTGTCGGAAAGTTTTCATCTGATCGCAATAAGAGGCTTCCACTGAATATATAAACAGAACCAACAGGTTTATAGTTCAATCGCAGTAGAAAATATTGTGAAAAGAAACATCGAACATACAAATATATTATAAAAAATATTTTATACATGTCAATAGACAAATTTAAGACTTACCAGGAGGACCCATTTCAGATAATTATTGCGAACTAAATAATCCACGTGCGTCTAAAGGAAGTAGTTTACTGAATTGTGGAACTCTTCAACAATGAAAAGTTGTAGGCTCATCAAAGTTTGACTTCCTCTCACGAGACCGGGTAAAAACTATTCGAAACCTGATAACGAAATTTAAATAAAGTCAATTAGAAGTAATATGCATTTTTAATATTTGATCTTCTCGTAATATTTTCGACATAAGCGCATATTTTGCATCGACAAATGGAAATGATGTTTGAGGAATGAGAATTAATTTATTTTGTTTTATATACACGTGTGTGTGTACGTAAGTAAGTCGTCTAAAAGTCCCATAAGTCAGGAAAAAGATGCAGTTGTATACCTGTCAATAGAGTGGGTATATTATCCGAAGTGGGCGGAGATAAAGATCATGGACTGCACCCCCCACTTTGCGATTTTTTTTTTTTTTTTGCGGTGGGGTGGGATTTTATTTTTATATAAACACACATTATCGAGGGCGGAGATTCTGAATCTGCAAAAAGATCTGCATTTCAAAATTTAAATCTCCACCTCTGAATTTCTTAGATTTTCACATTTTAAAAACATCTTTTGGGGTGAAATACATAGAAAAATACAGAGATTATGATTCTAAAAAAAAAATTCTGTCATACATTTCCAAGGAGTGGTACATATGTCATTCATTTCCAGGACGTTGCACACGTCATTCATTTCAAGGAAGTTGTACACACTCAGAGGATTCCATATTGGCTATCTCTGATGAGCGTAGGGTTATACAATCAGATTGTTACCTAACATTCCGTCGTACCCCTAGGTTAGGGTAGCGGACTCACGGTCGTAAGAACGCGGTTTCGATTCTCAGACCGGGCATTGTGAGTGTTTATTGAGCAAAAACACCTAAGCTCCATGAGGCTCCGGCGGGTGGGGTGAACCCCACTATACTCTTTCACCACAACTTTCTCTCACTCATTGTTCCTACTTCTGCCACAAAGCAGAGGTACCATGGTGTAACCCACTATGGTGTGGTAAACTTTCAGACCCTAGTCTAGATTGCGAATCCTCTGTACCCCAGGATAGTTCAGCTCTCCACCTGTTAAAAGCCACCATTTACGTAGCTTTCATGCCCGTGCAACCGCCAGTCTATTGTGTGTCGTGGGTGGATCTTCAAGTTGCCACACGCATTCTTAGTAGCTTAGAGTAGGCTCGAATTAGAGATTATTCTTTGTGGCTAATGGCGTGAGTCCTGATTGGAAGAAGACAGCAGCAGGCTCAACAATTCCAATAGCAGCAGCAACAGCATCGCCAGTAATAACAACAATAACATCGATGATAAGCAAACGTCAGTATCCCTAACGGAAATAGCAGCAGAGACATCGCCAATGACATCTACAACAGCAATGACATGCAGATTTTTTTGCAAATTCAGAATCTCCACCCTCGATAATGTGTGTTTATATAGAAATAAAATCCTCCCCCACCCCCCAAAAAAATCGCAAAGGGGGTGCAGTCCATGATCTTTATCTCCGCCCACTTTGGACAATATACCCACTCTATACATCAATGGTAAAAACCATAATAACAACAATGGCACCTTTGCCAACCATTGCCATCTCCAATGATGCCAACTCCACTAGCACCAGCAACAGTGGTGGTAGCAAAGCCAACACCCAACCACAGAGATACATCAGTTGTTCCAGGAACTCATTCAAACAATGCCTCTCCAACCACAGATCCTCCTTCAGGATACCGGAAAGGAGATTCATCACAATAACAACATCAATGACAGCAGTGACAGTATCCCTAATGACAACAGCAGCAACAGCTTCCCTTAAGGCTACATCTACAGCAGCAGGGTGGAGGCGCAATGGCCCAGTGGTTAGGGTAGTGGACTCACGGTCGTAAGAACGCTGTTTCGATTCCCAGAGCGGGCATTGTGAATGTTTATTGAGCAAAAACACCTAAGCTCCACGAGGCTCCGGCGGGTGGGGTGAACCCCACTATACTCTTTCTCTCACTCATTCTTCCTACTTCTGTCACAAAGCAGAGGTACCATGGTGTAACCCACTATGGTGTGGTAAACTTTCAGACCCTAGTCCACAGTTCCAGTAGCAGCAGTGGCAGTACCAGCAAAAACAACAATAACATTAAAGATAAACAATGGCAGTATCCCTAACAGAAACAGCAGCAGAGACATCACTAAGACATCGACAACAGCAATGAGAGTGCCTCCATCAATGGTGATAGCCAACACCAACAGACACACCACTGCCATCACCCAACCACAGAGATACATCGGCTGTTCAAGGAACTCGTTCAAACAACACCTCTCCAACCACAGATCCTCCTTCAGGATACCAGAAAGGAGATTCATCACATCATTAGCCAGCCATGCATGACAGCTAATAGACGACAGGATTACATACACAATATCATGGAGAATCCTGGAAAATCCTGTTCCCTACTATAACGGAACCAACTGCTGTAAATTAGGCATAGTGGAATGGGCAAGGATCCTAAAGGACTCCCGCAACCCAGGGACCATCCTGAACTCCAGAATGGAGGTCTTCAGACTCTTCTTACATTTCAAGAAATTCCTGCTAGCTTAGTAGAACCCATGGGATAACAGGGTCACTAGTAATCGATAGCCAAGTGAAGACAATCCCCTTTGTTGACACAGTAACAGAGTCATTTTCTCCTCCATATTCTAGAGGCCACTCACTAGAGAGGTCTTTAACCAACAGGTTTAGGGATCTGATGATACACCATAAAGCCAAGCTCTTTGTGGATGTGAAACCTATGATAATCTCGTAAACCTGCTTTATCTAACTTTAATATATATATATATCTCTTATTATAAAAGGCAGATTTTATCTGCCTCCCTTTGGGAGTTATACAAATCTACAATATAGGATTTCTTCAATTACAATTTACCTACCGTTTTTAAGAGTACAATGCATCGCGTCATGCCAGGTCCAGTTTTTAAAATTTAAACTCCAATTAAGCAAAATTTACAGAAAACTCACATTCTGGTGTGGTGTGTCAAATGCTTTTCTTAGTCTGGTTACACCACACGCAAACGCACACACACAGTGGGCAACGAATAAAGTGAAACTAGATGTAATATTTGTTTCTCTCTATCACGCTGATAGATACATGAGTAAAATGTATGGGAAGCTAACACATAAGTGTGAGTGAAAATGTTCTTGGAAGAGAGTAAATAGCCAGAGATAGTGATTTGAGGAAGACTTTACATTAAATAACCGTACTGGCTTGTGTTAGTAATAAAGTAAACATACACTCATACATACATACATACATACATACATACATACATACAACACACACACACATACATACATACACACACACATACATACACACATACATACATACATACATATACATACATACATATACATACATACATACACACACACACACACATACACACACACACACAGTATTGAAGCTTGAGAACAATCAGATACATTTGCAACACATCTGTTGAAAATATTATTGTTCACACACATACATATACATACTAGCAGTATCGCCCGGCGTTGCTCGGGTTTGTAAGGGAAATAATTATATAAGCATTTTTAGAGATGTAAAGTATAATAGCCATCTCAATATGGCTAACCACAAAGGGGGAGGGGTGTTACTGTAGCTTTTTACGTTCTGAGATTTAATAATAAATTTTAGAGAGTTACTTCCCTTATATATGTCAAAAATGGATTAAAAATGGGAAAAATTGATGGTAAATTTTTTTTTAAATCGTAGACTCATCGTAGACGCGCGCTAATACCCAGACGGTCTCGATATGAATCACGACTATAAGATACCCGGTTTTGGTTAAACTGCACCGCAAAATGTGGGAGTAGTTAGGAATCTAAATCATAGGAGACAGACACACAACCTCACTTTTATATATAAAGATTTCCTCTATTTACATAATATTGAGGTCTCTTTCTTTCTTTTGTTATCTTACTGTTTTTACCAATATACATATATATATATATATATATAATATATATATAGTTACAGAGATGTACTTGCATAGCAAGTGACTTGATCTGAGATCGTGTGCTGGAATGAAAACAGTTGCAGCGTTGAAGGTGTTTATAAGCCATTTAAGAACACACAAAAACCGTTAGATTCACTTCAACATTTAAATTTAATTTGTGAAAATATTTTCGTCGCTTTGAGACCGCGACCTGTTAGCATGATATTTTTGTCAGTGAACAGGTCGCGGTCTGAAAGCGACGAAAATATTTTGGCAAATTAAATTTAAATGTTGAAGTGAATGTAACGGTTTTTGTGTGTTTCTTAAATAGCTTACAAACACCTTCCACGCTGCAATATATATATACACACATATATATATATGTATGTATGTATGTATGTATGTGTGTATATGTGTATGCATGTATGTGTGTGTGTGTGCGTGTCTGTGCTTGTGATTGTCCTCCACCACTGCTTGACAACGAATGTTGGTTTGTTTACATCCCTGTCACCTAGTGGTTTGACAAAGGAAACAGATAGAATAAGTACAATGCTTACAAAAATAAAACTGGAGTTGATTCATTAAACTACAATTCTTCAAGGCATTGCCCCAGCATGGCCACAGACCAATGGCTGGAAAAAGCAGAAGAATAAAAGAATACATTCTCTGCTTTGGTCATATGTTGAAGGCATGAGAAAGCTTGAGTTTACATGAGAAGGCCTAACAGACCTGGTAGAAACAGCAGCCAAATCTCCCTCAAATCACACCTTACTGTCTTATGTATGTATATATATATGAGCCAATGAGGGGGACCTCTACATGGCAGCTAGACCTGGTAGAAATAGCAGCCAAATTTCCCCCAAATCACACCTTACTGTCTTATCTGTGTATATATGTATGTATGAGCCTATGAGGGAGACCCCTACATGGCAGCTAGACCTGGTAGAAATAGCAGCCAAATTTCCCCCAAATCACACCTTACTGTCTTATCTATGTATATATGTATGTATGAGCCTATGAGGGAGACCCCTACATGGCAGCTAGACCTGGTAGAAATAGCAGCCAAATTTCCCCCAAATCACACCTTACTGTCTTATCTATGTATATATGTATGTATGAGCCTATGAGGGAGACCCCTACATGGCAGCTAGACATGGTAGAAATAGCAGCCAGATCTCCCTCAAATCACACCTTACTGTCTTATCTTTCTGCTACTTGGATATAGGTGTTATATTCGTAGTAAAAAAACTTTCCTGTCACACACTCACGCACACACACACACACGCGCACCCTCACACACACACACACGCGCACACCCACACACACCCACTCACACACACGCACGTTAGCTTACAATTTTATTTATATATTTGCGTGTCTGTGTGGAAAGAGGAAGTGGGAGGCAGAGTGAAAGAATCACTCACTACAGTAAGTCAATTACTTTCATTTTATTCGTTGCCCACTGTGTGTGTGCGTTTGCGTGTGCTGTAAACCAGACTAAGAAAAGCATTTGACACACACACCAGAATGTGAGTTTTCTGTAAATTTTGCTTAACTGGAGTTTAAATTTTAAAAACTGGACCTGGCATGACGCGATGCATTGTACTCTTAAAAATGCAAGGTAAATTGTAATTGAAGAAATCCTATATTGTAGATTTGTATAACTCCCAAAGGGAGGCAGATAAAATCTGCCTTTTATAATAAGAGATATACATACAGACAGACAGACAGATAGACACACACACACACACACATGATCCAGCATGGCCACAACCTCAAGGCTGAAACATATAAAAGAATAACAGAATACAAATGTGTGCATGTGTGTGAGAGAGAGAGTGTGTGTGTATATGTATGTATGTATGTATGTATATATATATAATAATGCGGTTTTTTCAACAGCTTGAACTAAAAGTCAGAGAGGAATGGGATAAACTACTTATATTAACTTGCTATAAAAGCAGGTAGTAATTTTATCTTGTCCTTATTCATAGTGCAAGTTTTGAAGAGTGCATTTCGATTTTAACAGCTATTTTTTTCAAAGCTATATTGGAACAGCCTAGAAGACGAGCCTCATCCTGAAAGATCTGTAGAACTCGACAAGGACATCCTGAAAACCCTGGTGGAACAAAATCTCATCGTAACTGTTGAGGAACTAGCAGAGAAGCTTGGATTTGGTCATTCAACCATTCATTGAGACCTGTGTGCTATCGGAAAAGTCAGCAAATTGGGTCAATGGGTTCCTCACGAACTTTCCGAGTCTAATTGCATGCAGAGAGTGAATGTATGCTTTTCTTTGCTGTCACATCTCACCACTACTGCACTATGTATATCTATATATATAAAACTGTAGTTGTGTGAGTGTCTGTCCCCTTCGATTTAGATTCCTAACTACTCCCACATTTTGCGGTGCAGTTTAACCAAATTCGGGTAGCTTATAGTTGTGATTCATATCGAGCCCGTCTGAGTATTAGCGCGTGTCTACGATGAGTCTACGATTTTAAAAATAATTTAACATCATTTTTTATTCCATTTTTAATGCATAATTTTTCGATGTGTCGATGGCGGCGGAGTTGGCGTCCACGCTCACACCTGCACCTGTGGGGAAGGGAGTGCAAGGAAATCAACGTCGTAATGCGTTGTCAAGGAGACCAGCGTTCTTTTAGAACAACGACTTCATGGCTTGAAGACACCAAAACAGAAATGGCTAAGAAAGCGTCTACATGAGTCTACGATTTTAAAAAAAAATTTACCATCGTTTTTTTTCCATTTTTAATGCATTTTTTCGCTATTATATAAGGGAAGTAACTCTCTAAAAATGTCTACGATGAGTCAACGATTTTTCAAAAAATTTACCATCATATTTTTTCCATTTTTAATGCATTTTTTGCTATTTTTTGGCTATAACTCTCTAAAAATGCTTATATAGTTATTTCCCTTACAAACCCGAGCAACGCCGGGCGATACTGCTAGTATATATATATATATAGTGTATGTATGTGTGTGTGTGTATGTATATGTATATATGCATGTATGTATGTATATGTATGACTCTCTGTTTTAAAAGTTTTGTGAATGCTTATCAGTTTGGGTGTATGAGGTGGGTGGGCTACTTATTGATTTTTACCTGATAAGATCCTATCCTGTCAACATTATCATATTCCAGTTAAATGATTTTATTGGAACTATTTACCTTGCCTGTTGCTTTTACTTTTTTTTTTAAATAGCTTAGAGCATTATTTCCCAACCTATTTTTCCCCAGGCTCCACTATAACTTTGCAAAAAATAAATGCCCACTGGTGGTTGGAAAAAAAAACTTTATTTTTAATATTTCACCACAATTATTTAATACAAAAGAATCTACTAGTATATCTTTTATTAAGTACTGAGTACAAAAAAAGTACATTATTGACTAAGAAAAAAATAAAATGGTGAATCACTTTAATGAGAATCTTGTGCCTGACAACTACAGCACCACACCCACCACACTTTTCCTAGGTCCCACATTGGAAATCACTGCCTTAGAGGGAAACTCTCCCGAGAGAATGTTTAAGAATCTGGGTGAAAATTCTTTTTAATTTGACTATATATTGTGAGACTATTTGTATTTTGTATGCAGAATGCTCCTCAAACTGAATTTATCTCAACCATATCCATTGATCATAGAGCTAAGGAAAAATAGAGGAAATGTATGGTGCTGAGTATGGATATCAATAATATGTTGAAGGAAAATACCTCAGAGGAGCATGTGGAATATTAAATGCAAATGCTGTTGGATCTTACATATATAATGAAACTAGTTACAAAAGCTTTGATGAATTTAATCCAACCTATTAGTTGACTAGATGCATGAGATTTCTACAAATGTTAGGCCTCACTATCAATGAATATGTAATGAATCGCTTCCGAGATTCTAAGCCAAGATTTGAAACCTAGTCTAGAGTTTTCTTCCTGTTTCTTTCATATTGTTTTCAGCCTCTGCACTTACAAAATTTATGAAAGTCAACAGTCACATTTAGTAAAGTTTTCTTGTTTAACTTAACATTCTTTGGTTAAATAGGGTTCAGGCAGATAAGAGACAGAAAATCCTTTTTCTAACCTCACCTAATTTAGTTTTAAAAAATATAAATACAGAACCCAAAATTGGTTTTAGCTCTTCTTCTCTTGGCTGACCATTAAAGAGCGTCCCTGTTTCTTCCTTTACTTATGTGCTGTCAAAGAGGGAGCATTTAACTTTCACCCTCTCTACCAGTCAACACAGGTAAACTCTCTTATATTTTCTCTCCTTTTCCATCAATCTTCAAGTAGTCAACAAAAGATGAATTTGACTACCTAAAGATTAGAAAGCTGAACAGCAATTTATCCTTTTATAACAGCATCTCGAAGAAGTTGTATCTTATATTGTAACAATGAAAATAAAGGGCCGTTTCAAATAATAATATTTTCTCATTTATTTGCAGTATATAATTCATTACAAATATTTGTCCTAACAAGCACATGTCCTCGACATGGTAATGTCTGCACCACAAAGATTAGCCATTCTCTTCAGAAAACAAGGAAATATTTAGCCCCTGACATCTAATCTTATATACTGCCTTATTGAAATTAATTATATTTTTAATCTCATAGTGTTTTTAAACCAATAAAAGTACAGTTTGAGTTGCAGTTCCACTAAAGCCAACTTTAATTGTTAACATTTAACAAAAGTTGATAAATCACAGGGTAAATACTCATCAGTTACCGTCATCTCACACCTAAAGATCAATAAATACATGTTAGTAACATATTAAGATCTACTCAACCTGTCCTACAAAAATTAAATTTCGTTCATTTGTTTTGCAGATCTTCTGAGGCCAGTAAGATTAATGTTATTAACATTGATCTTGAACCTATGCATGCTGATTGAAAGCTACAAGCAAAGATGTTCAAAGAGGGGTTCCAGAATGGTGAGGTTCTGGGAAGAAGGATGGACACATGAGTTAGTGTGGAGCCCAAAACGAGGGGAACAATATAGGAGAACAAATGGAATGACATGTGTGTCAGGAGTTCTTGAGTGGAGGAAGCATGAGGCCAGACAGAACTAAGGTGCAGCAGCCCCTGTAATAATGGTAGAAATAGTGAAGAGTTGAAGCAAGATGTCTGTAAAGCAGAGATTAGAGTGTGTTGCTTAAAAGCTTCCTGTCAATCAGTCAAGTAAAATTTCTTTGGATGCAGTTTAGGATGTGTGTATGTGTACCTACAGTTTCATCCTAGATGTGGGAATAGGACTCCATTGTTGATATTAACTAAGATATATAGAAAGTAGGCTCTGAAGAGAAAGGCAATCTTCACCATATTAAGAATGTTTGTTTACCAGAAAAGATCTTCAGGGATAGCAAAGCCTATTATTTCTGACATTCTTGAAGATTCTAGTAGTGTGTTGTTCATGTTTTGTGATTTAAGGTGCAAGAATCTTTCCTTGGTGTGTGCACTGATTAAATCTGTCTGATGATGGAGGAGACAAAAATGATATAAATCTAGAGGTGGATGGTTTCAAGGTCTTTGTTCATGGAATCAGTGCAGATTTAATATAAGGTTGTAGCGAGGCACAAAGAAGCCAGCACCATTTTGAAACAGCAAGATCTTGCCTGGAATCATTGCCATATGTGACACAAAAACAAGATCTCACCTGCAACTGTTATTTAAGGAAAAGACAACAACATTTTCCCTTTCATTCTTCTCACGCTGACACTGAGAAGACACTTTGAAGCCAGGAGCTCACAATGAACTTTTGTCTCCAGGAGTTATTGAACCTCACATGTATGGGAGAGAAGGCTAACTATGCACTGCTGTGAAGATGATTACTAAAAGCAAACCCCTTGTACGAAGTACCTGTGAATAAACGGTTATTGAATTTACTCTGCTTCATTCTTTGTATCTCCAGCTCCTTGAATCAACAGAATAATTATAATGGAAAAAGAAGATACCCAAAAAGTATCATAAAAACCTTCCTTCCATTATAAAATAGTGACTCTGTCTAAAAGGATTTTCAGCAACCGGAATCTTCTATTGTTGTTAAAATGGCTCACCTGTTTCTAAATGCAGCAATGAGAGGACATACTTCAAGCAAGCCAGCCATCAACTTCACAGCCCAAGTTTGAATATGAAAGTTTTACCATAGTTACAATTCCTAAAAGAATGAGATTCACACGTGGACGACTTTGCACCTTATCTTCCAGTTGTTGAATGTTGTAGATATTCCCACTTGCTAGTTGCTTCTCAGTGCTGCACCTTGTGTCTTTCTATGTTCATGTGTTTGCTCCACCTCAAAACAGAAAAGCAGTACAAACTTATATACACGAATTAACAGAAGAGAAGAATCACAAATTCATCTCCTACTCGTTTCCCCTGAGGTACCACGCTCCATAGACAAAGTAAACAAACGATGCCATGTTGAGAAATGATGAAAACTGCTAGGAATGAGCCGGTAGACTTGCAATGATGAGATTGTTTCCCGCCATTTCATTTTAGCCATTTTACCTGTTGAAGCCTATAGCCATCATTCCTGTCTACTGCCATGTTCCAATGCCTTATATGTTGTCAGAAACAGAAAACATATCAATTCGCCTGACAATTTCTGACATCATCTTGAAAAAAGAAAAGAATGGATCAAATATTTTTTTCAGCGGACTGTAACACAGGTTTGGCAACTAAAACAAAAAAGAAAATATTTTTTTCCTTTCTGCACATAGTACAAAAAAAATTTTTTATTTTGTTAAGAAAATTTTTTACTGCACACACATTTATTATTCCAACAACATTTTTGTCGGTTCTTTGGTCCTTTTCTCTGTGAGAGTTTTGTACATTCCCATGCTTTTTTCCTTTTCCCTTTCTTTCCTCTGTAAAAGATGAGTCTTCCCAACTTGCCTCCATACTCTGGTGATGTCACACTTTGGTTTGCTCAATTGGATGCATATTTTTCCGCCCATGCTGTACCTCACCAACAGCAACTGAACCTTTTGTACTGTGGAATGCCTTCACCTCTCGCACGCTCAGTGAAAGATCTCATCACTGACCCACATCCAGATGCAACTTACGTGTCCATGAAATCTGAGGTTCTCCGTTGGAACACACAATCCGCAGAGAGTAAATTCCAGACACTGATGCAAGATGAACATCTGAGAGATAGGACACCATCTGAGTTTCTTCATTGGTTGCGAGAACTCAGCAATATTCCACTTGAGGACAATCTTCTGCTAAGGAAATTGTTTTCCTCTTGTCTACCGCTGAATGTCCAATCAATACTGGCCACAACAGTCGACTCCAATTTGCTCAATCAGATAGCCACCATGGTGGACAAGATCATAGAGCTTACTGTACAGCCTGCACTTCACCATACCTGTTCAGACCCTTTAGTAGCTTCACCTACTACTACAAAGTCTCCTGCCTCATCATATGACAACATTTTGGAGAGAGTCGATGCATTAACATGTTGCATGGACACACTGTGGCAAGAACACACCAGCTCTTAGTCACAGTCATCTAGTTCTGTTTCAATGGTTTCCAATCTCTGCTGGTACCATGCTAGATTTAAGGACAAAGCCCATTGATGCATCCAACCCTGTTCATTCAAGCTGTCGGAAAACTAGTTGCAGAAGATTTGGGCATGTCAGTTTCTTCCCGCCATTTTTTCATCTCATCATGCATTCTTTGTTAAGGATCATGAGTCTAACGAATCATTCATGGTTGACACTGGATCCAGCTGTTAGAGTTGGCCTTTGCATGTTACTTCAGACAAGCAAAGCAATCTGTCATTAACCTGCATACGGTGAATCTATCCCCAATAAAAACTTACAGTCAGGTCTCATTAAACCTAGATCTCAACCTTTGAAGGGATTTTAGGTGGGTTTCATTATAGCAGATCTACCACACTCTATTCTGGGTGCAGACTTCTAAAGCCACTTTCACTTATTAGTAAGATGTCAGGCGACAGACTCATGGACGATTCTACATCTTTGCTTACCCCTGCTCGGGTTACTACTAATGCTGTTTTCAGCCAGTCATTTTTTGTCGCCACTGCTGGAGATCAATTCCACTCTCTTTTGGCTTCTTTCCCAGAGCTGGTAGATCCGACTTTCAAATCAGACAAAATTACGCACTCGATTCACCATTATATCACTACTTCTGGACCACCCGTTTTTTCATGTCCACAGTGACTCGCCCCTGATTGGCTCAAAAAGGCTTGATCTGAGTTTGAGTATATGCTTCAACTCAGCCTTATTCGCCCCTCCACCAGCTCTTGAGCATCTCCTCTTCATTTGGCTTGGAAAGGGGATTCAGATTTTCATCCAGTGAGTGATTATACATGTTTAAATGCGGTCACTGTTCCAGATCACTATCCATTAAGGAATCTCCAGGATTTTGCTTCACACTTGCATGGTTGTACTGTTTTTTCCAAGGTTGACCTCATCTGGGCTTATCATCCAATTCCGATGAACCCTGACAATATACACAAAAACTGCCATTACCACTCCTTTTGGAAGTTTTGAGTTCCTGTTTATGAGCTTCAGTTTGCAGAATGCAATGAGTACATTCCAGAGGTTTATTGATGAAGTTGTCTGTGGACTTGACTGTGCGCTTGCTTACATGGATGATTTGCTCATAGCTAGTGACTCACATGAAAATCACCTCCATCACTAATCTCAACTTTTCCAGCATCTTTGCCCCGACAATGTGCGAATCAACCCTGCTAAATGTGTTTTCGGATAAACCTCTCTGAAATTCCTAGGTCATTATATCGACTCTAATGGTATCTGACCTCTCTCCTCCAAAGTCGATACAAATCAATGCATCTCACTTTCCACTTCTTTATGCCATCTGTGTCATTTCTTGGGAAACGTCAACTTCTACAGGGGATTCATACCTAAATGTGCAAACATGTTACATCCTTTGATTCAACTATTGAAAGCAAATAAAACAAAAAAATTCTCCTATCACTTTATCTGCTGAGGCACTATCTTCTTTTGTGTAAATCAAGAAGGAAATAGCTTCTTTTCCTTTGCTTGCACATCCAGTTCCTGATGCTTGTCTCTCTTTAACAGTTGATGCATTGGATTCTGCGGTCGGGGCCGTTTTACAACATACCATCGATAATCAAACTTGACCTTTGGCATTTTTTTCTCGTCAATTAAAGCCAGCTGAACATCATTACAGTATATTTGATTGTGAACTCTTAGCGATCTACCTGTCGGTTCGTCATTCTCAATATCAACTTGATGGCCGAGATTTTGTGATTTATACTGATCGCAAACCGCTTACATTTGCTCTGTCATCTAAATTGGACAGACACCCACCTCGTGCTTTTTGTCACCTGGACTACATTTCCCAGTTCATGAGTGACATTCGGCATATACCTGAAACAGAGAACGTACCTGCTGACGCACTCTCTCGTTGCCGTATGTTCTCTTTCATCTCCTGCTGCAATCGATTTAACTGCCATTGTGCAGGATCATTTTAAAAGTTTAATTTCCCCCCACCCCACCCAAGAATTGGAGGGGGAATTAAAATTTTAAAACGCAGCTTTTTTTTTTTTTGCAGTAACAGTACCTCCGTACTCGAAAATGGCGTATTCTGTAAAAAAAAAAAAATGAAAGAGGGTGCGGTCCACATTCTTTACGTCCGCCACCACTTGTCTATTAAGCCAGTGCACGAGATTTCCACCCTCCTCAATATCCCTAGGTCCACTGTTTCCGATGTAAGAACGAAGTGGAAACGTGAAGAGTCGTGTACAACCCAAAAGCGTTCAGGCTGACCATGTTAACCCCCAAAGACCGTCGGATGTTGAAGAGGGTCCTACGGCATAATGGTCTATCACCCCTCATCACCATCACACAGGATCTACTCTAAGCACGATGATTGTTCGGCGCGAGGTCCGGAAACTTTGTTTCCATGGAAGAGCAGCTGCCCATAAGTATATGAGCATATTTTGTCAACAAACTTAGGATGCATCGAATAGGTTGGTATTTTACAGTAAATAAATTAAATTTCGAACGCTGGGTAGCTATGAAGACAACCAAGAAAATTGGGTCAATTCCCCTAGAAAACAGAAAAAAAGTTGCTAGCAGACGGTATCTGAGAGGTACAGGGTTCGATTCTCTCTAGCCGCCTGTTTGTAACTTTTTTTCCCCGTCTTCTAGAAGTATTTACCCAACCTTTTAGGCTGTTTGTACAGCTATCCCTCGTTCGAAATTTACTTAATTTTCTGTAGTATATATATATATATATATATGTGTGTGTGTGTGGTGTGTGTGTGTGTGTGTGTGTGTGTGTGTGTGTGTGTGTGTGTGTGTGTGTGTGTGTATGTGTGTGTGTGTGTGTGAATGTATACATACATATATAACGATACTAAAAACCAGATCCACTCTTTATATTTATTTTCCCCAAAATTTGCTTGCTTGATTTTATTTTAAAAAGTTTTAGAAAGGTCTTGTCTATTAATTGCATGACTAATCTCAGCTAATCGAAGTTTCTCAACCCCAACTTATATTACATATATAAGACCTTATGCGTATTTAATCAGTATGTTTCCTTAATATATTTTCTCCTCAATGGCATGGTTGGTTGCGCGCGTGCGCACATACACACATACAGTTTCTGACATGCTATGCCTCTTATTTCGAAATAGCAACAGAAGTGAAATCTTGTGAACGAATATTTTTGTGAGCATTTTTGTTATATCATTCAGGATCAATAAATATTTGAAGATGGTTTTTGCCCTCGAAATTTCCCCCTTATCTATCAAAGATAGATCTTAATCTTAAGCGGCCTTATATATATCCGGGCAATTTCTCTGCGCAGTCGCACTTGAAGTCTTTCTTTCTGCTACAACCTCGTGGACGTATAGGATGGTACGTTCTTCTCCTTCTTATTTTTTCGCAATTCATTTTATTAGTGTTGCTTAAATTCTTACCAACGCTCAATATAACACAATTTAATCGATTACATTACTTCTGATAGTAATTTCTTTAGTGTTTAGAGTAAGTTAATGTCTTTTAATTATACGTTATAATTTCTTCTACCTCCTCAATGCATTTCTCAACATGGCAGCTTATTTAACACAATTGTTAAAGTAAAGTTTCATTTAATTTATCCGGAAGTAGGATCTTTAGGAATTGATATGTATATGGTGTATGAAGGTACAAAATAGCCCTGAAATCGGTTTGTGAATGTCACAAAATAATTCATAAATGTGGTCTGTCTACCATCAAAGTACACGTGGTATTTTTAGGGATACACGCATTTCTTTTCATCTGGGCAATTGAAAGAATGCGATTTTAGCGAAAATTAACCATAAATATCACATTCCTCTCATTTTGTTGCAAATACAATCAGCTCAAACAGTTATAGCTTGTTCTAATTTGCTTTCTACTACATATTCAATTCGCTTAAAATTTGCTTTTTCCGTTACGATGTACTGTTTGATTTTGTTCTTTTTTCGGATACTCTTCAAGACGGCAAGCTGGCAGAATTGACACGCCGGGCAAAATACTTATCGGCATTTGTTCCGTTCGGCTTTAAAATTCTACCTAGCTCGATAAAATTAGTACCAGTCGAATATTGGCGTCGATGTAATCGACATACCTCTCTTCTGAAGTTGCTGGCCTTGTACCAAAATTCGAAACCAATATTTCTGTAATAACATCAACAGTAATGTACAAAAATAGATGGCTAATCGACGTGATGGAATTAAAAAGACTGCCAGGAAATTAAGCTGTTAAATGTAAACAGTATTCTGAAGTAATTTATCAGTCACATATTTTGAAAATTTTAGCCATTCGTTTCATTTTGAGTTATTTTGGGTTTTTATTCATTCTATTATAGCCGACTCCGCTTTAGTTAAGATTGACATGTCCTCTCGACGCTTGCTAACCTAAGTATATTGTTTGATCGGAGTCTTGGATATAACGAGGAATATATTTACAATTAAGCCATTTGTCGAAATGACTAATTTTCTCGTCCTACATGTTTCTAATGGCTTTGTCTTAGTCTCTTTCGCTCTCATTGCTTCAAAAGTTCCCGCAAGCCCATATGTAAAAAAAAAAAAAAAAATTTTTTTACGGAAATCGACGGAAAGGTCTACTAGAGACGAAAGATTGCCAATTTTCGATATAAATAAGAGCGCATATAATCTTAACGCGGTACTATTTAAGAAGAGTGGTCCTATTAACGCCTTGTTAATAACCAAATTAAAATAGATTTTCATTAAAAAAAATATATATTTTTCATCTTCACCGTCAAATATTTTCTTGTAGCCGCCCAAAAAGACAGATAGCAAGGGAGGAAAAGGAGGAAAACAGCCGGAAAAGAAAAAGAAGGAAGGAGGATCCGGTGGTAAAGCCAAAAAGAAGGTAAATATCGATTCTAAATGCTGTCTATATGTTTCAAATTGTGGAAATTTTTATATAACCTGATTTAAAATTTTTTCGTTAATAGTATGTTACTCTCGATTGTTGATTACCTGTAGGAATGGGGATGCATCAGGGTCAATATAAAGACCTTCACTCGGGAACAAAACAAAAAATTAGCCAACCTGGGGTTAACAAGTGTGTGGAAAACGAAAATGGAGAAAAAAATGCACGCTGATGACCCTGGCGGGTTGGGGGAAGGGACTTTCGGAAAATCCACATCCGATTTTCCCGTTATAACTTTTGGGAAAATGGATATGTATATATATTGATTTCTTTTTTTACGGAATCCCACGTTTTTGGCTATGGAGGATCCGATTCTGAAAAAAAAAAAAATTTCAAAAATCGCATTATCAATATAATATATTCAACCCTTCTACCCCCCCCCCCAAATACGTAGAAAAATGCGAAGATTACGATTCTGAAAAATATTTCTAAGATCCTCACGCGTTAACGTAAACAAAAGAACAGCCTGCTGAGTGTTAATTGTAAAAAACGAATATGGGTGGGAGGAGGGGACTTCCGGAAAATTCAAAAGATCCGATTTTTCCCTCATATTATTCAGGAAAATGGATATATATTGGAAAAAACCCCCAACAACCTCCTCTCCCAATTCTACGGCTTTTTGCCTTCAAGCAGGTTATCCACATGCTAGAAATAGCAGCCAAATCTCAAATGGGCAAGACCAATTTCTGTTTCGCAAATGTCTTGTGCTGGTCAAATGATTCTCTTTAAGTTCACTTTGTCACAGTATTTCTTTGCTATAACTTTCAAAGCAAAAGAATGAACACTTTAATTTCACTTGAGATGAGTAGATTGATTGCATATTTCTAGCATGTGGATAGCCAGCTTGAAGGCCAAGGCCGTAGAATTGGGCGTGGGGGGGGGGTTGCATGCAATTTAAAAAATTTCTTTTGACAGATTGAAATTTTACAATTTTTTTTTCAGAATCGGATTCTCCATAGCTGAAAACGTGGGAATCCATAAAAAAAAAATCCAATATATATCCATTTCCTGAAAGTTATGAGGGAAAAGCTCCAAAATTTTTTTTTTTAATATTATAAAAGCATTGATGTGTTTTTAAGATAAACTTGATGACCAAGACTGGAACACTGAGTCCAGGAACAATCTTGCATTTATATAATGGAACATAATAAATTTATGGATCATTTAATGTAACTGTTGAGTAACTCAAAATACCATACATATTGTGTATAAATAACACTGAAGGCTATGGATTTTGTTTTTATTAGCAAATCAATTCCAGTCTGATATTGAAGTGTTAAATGAAATTATCATGAATTGGCTGGCTACCAATTTTTGCATTAAAGCAGTGACAGTCATAAAACAGTTCAAATTACATTCTTTGTGATTAATGTAATCCTTTTAATTTTGGTTTTTAAAAAGTGAAGTATAATGGGGAGATGAAAAATATTAAAACATGGAGTCCGATGGGAATTGACTTTGATCTCAAGAAGTATGGTAACTCCTAGATATGTTCTGGTCTTATTAGACCTCATCAGAAAAGAATAGCTTAATGATGACTGATGTGAAATATAACACATTTTGTGAATGAATACAGTAGTGTTAGAAAAATATATTAATTACTTGGGAAAATATTTAAAACTTAAGTTCAGTACTACATAAACTATTCATAAGCTCCCACAAGTAAGAAAGTTTATTAATGATGAGCAAGCAAAATTTCCCTGCCAAATACTTCATACTTGTTGGTCAAAAGCACTTCTGATTAGAAAAGAAACAAATACAATTAAGTCCGTCAAGACAGGTGCACTATGTGTATGTTCTGAACTTTATCACTCATTTTATACATATCTCATGAAAAACTTTTACTTAACTGATCAAAGTATTTTACTAACTGCTGTTTTTTTTTTTCCATTGCAGAAGTGGTCAAAAGGAAAAGTCAGGGACAAGTTAAATAATTTAGTATTTTTTGACAATGCTACTTATGATAAGTTGTTAAAAGAAGTCCCAAGCTATAAACTGGTCACACCTTCAGTGGTTAGTGAAAGATTGAAGATTCGTGGTTCTCTGGCAAAACTTGCCCTCCGTGAATTGGAAAGACTAGGTAGGAATTTTTTTTGTTTTGTAGCAATTCATTAAATTTTTTTTTTATTTTAGAGTTGAGTTTATATGGTATCTAGAAAATATTTTCTTTATAACTGTCAATATTAAAATGAGAATTTAACAGGTTTGTAATTTAAAAATTATATTTGTATACTGAATAGGTTACATTAAATAGCTAGCTGTGTGTATTGAATAAACACTATAACAAACATTGGACTTCCGGATTGGAATGATCAGAGTTTTCAAATTTAGCAATTGTATAAATGAAAGAAATGATTTTGTTTGAAATTTCAACTTGGTACAAGGCTACTGTCAAGTAATCCTCTTTGTGAGAGACCAGAGAGCAATGTGCTATTTCACTTCTGAAAGAACTTTGTTGAATGCATGAAGGCAAGTTAAGCTCAATTGCTGGTGGTTGGAGTTTGAAAAGCACTACTAATATAGATTGGAGGGATCGATCAATTGAATGATTTTTGCTCATGTTTGGGCGAGAACTGACGTGCAGTAGATTCGACGTAAGCATAAAATATCAGATTGAGACTGAAATATATAGTTAATGCTTACAATATTGCCTGGAAATGAAATAAAAAGAAATAGTGCAGTATGAAAACAAAAATGCACATAAAGCAGTGGAGTGGGTGGGGTGAGGACTTTGGAAAATTCACAAGATCCAAGTTTTTTTCTTTCAATCTGCATAGATTACAATTGCAACGAAATTTGTGGGGAGAGAACTGACATTTATATTAATACCTTTCAAACTGCATGTGGCTTGTAGCTGAGTCTTATGCTTGTGTAACTTTTTCTGGTACTAAAGAAGAGTGGTCCCGGTGCGGGTATCCGTGACTAGTCGATCCTACAACAACTACCTAGCAAAATAAATAAAACACAACATAATTTTTTAAAAACAGTAAATAAAGCACAAAAACACAAAGGATCGACTAGCTAGCGCGGATGTGCGAGTACACACACCCGGACCACTCTTCTTAAGTAGTACCCTTTTTCTATGGTTTGGAGGAGGGGGGTGTATATGAGGTGGGATTTTGCAACCAGTTGCTATTCTTGTTACCAAGGAAGGAAGTTATATTCTTAGCTCTCAGAGGCTCAAAGCAACGGTCAACATATATAAACATTCAGTTAAATTTGCATGCATATAATATATGTATGTATATAGCATGTCATTAAGCATAAAAGGTGATCTTTCAGTATCTGGTAATTAAAGAAGAAAATAAAAATTAAAGAGGAAATAACTAGGTGAGGCACCAAGTTTTGTCTTGACAATTCTTTGTTTTACAACATTGAAAAGTTACATCACTTTTTGAAATACAATTCATGATGTCTAATTAAATTGTGAGTTTTTGTAAACTGATTTTTGATAGATCAAAAGTTCATGGTTATGAATATCAGTTCTGTTGTGGAACCAAGCATCCCTGATGGCTGTCGGTCTCTACTCGTAAAATATCTTGCACTAACATGTGAAAATGAAGTGGTGTTTTAAGTTCAACATGAAGTATCTAAAATCAAACTAATTTTAAAAAAAGATAAGGTCAAGACAATATTGGTTTGCTAGTAAATGTTACTAAACCAGCTTAGCTCTTTTAATGAATAGCAATTCTTTATTTTTTATCTGGAAAGTAAAACATTCCTTTTGATACTAAACTGTCCATTTTCAATTAAAACTTTTCTATTATTTTACATAATAGCTTTTTATTTTAAACATCTGAGTAATAATGAAATGGTTATTTTTACAAAATTTCTTCGGACATGGACACTGTTTCCTCTAAATCCTATATTTTATGAAATTTCATTTGCAAGTTTTTTTTATGGCATGGATTACTTAATTCAGAAGCGCCAGTGTTAAGTGACTGCATTACTCAATAGCCTGTATCTCAGTCTATATTTGCTCTACATAGACATATATGTCTTTGGAATCAGGATGATCCTGAGATAGAAAATTTGCCCTTCATTTGGTTCTTGAACATCTAGCATTGTGATCAGGTCTAGATGAGAATTTATATGCTAACAGTTGAATTTTAAAAGAACTCCCAAAATTTTTGAACTTACAAGTTTTTCATTTTTTCTGAATTTAAAGTAATACCATTTTGATAGGGTACCAATAAATGCTTTATTATTATTGCTCTCTTTAGTTTGGGGCCACAGGCTTTTAAGCTAGTCTAATATGAGTGGTATCTGTTGGTCTGGGTCTGGGTGTAAAATATTAGCTTCTTTTTTGGCATAGTATTAATGTTTTAGTTGAAGTTTATAAGTAATTGAAAATGTATAGGTTGTTTTAATATGAGCCTGATCTGGTGTACTTTTTTATTTTAGCTGCATGTATGTTGGTGGGTGATCGTTAGGAAAATTAGCTACATTTATTTCACTAGTCTCAATGTGTGCAAAAGGCCACAGGTACCTTTCTCCAAACCAAACAAATTAAAATATATTCTACAAAATACTTTCTAGCATTTATTTTAACAATATTTTTATATTCTGCATCTTGTTATTCTTCAGTTTGCATGTTTTGTTCAATAGTTGATTTGGGTTCTCTGTAGAGATGATAAAGTTCTGACTCCTGAAGTTAATTATGATGTTCTTATCCTCTAAGAAGTTCTGAACAGATAACCAGGCTTATTATTTTTGGTCCATAAGCCTTGTTCTTTATTTTTTTTCTAGACAGTTATATTTTGTTTTGCTTGAAAATACATTTGAAAATTCTAATAACTTTTATTTTTTTTCATATAAAATTACTTTGTGTGTTAATCCAAGTGAGCAATATCTTATTTTTGCAGAACTTCCTAAACTGGTGAGTTTAAAGTTGAAGTTCATGTTAAGTAAGCATTTATTAGTCAATGTCATAAAGAGTTAGTGTTTTGTGAAGGGTAGGGATGGTGAAGATAGTTAAGAGAAATAGCCTGTATCTTAGCTAGATATTTATTGTATGGTAGTATGTGTGCAAATTCTTGTTTCTCAAAAGTGTTTTAGTTTATATAATTATAAGAAGATAATGCTCATATAAAGAATGACTAATTAATGCTGTTCTGGAGTATCAAATTCTGTTCAGTTCAAAATTTGTCGCTTTTAAATCATGAAATGTGTACAGGTGGTTTGATAGTTGGTTAACTTGGTTTAAGATCTTTTCTTTTATATTCAGCTAGGTGAGTGATACAGGTCACACTCTCAAGTTTTGTGTTGAGTAATTTTCATGCATTGGTTGCATAGAAAAGGGTTGTGATTTGAGAGATTTTGTATTTTTAATGCCACTCTATATGGTGTAGTTGTACATATATTCCTTTTCATCTGCTTTCTACTCTAGCATGGATTGGACAGATAGTCTGTATTTAAAGCATCCTGTTTTCACCTAGAAGAGGATCTCATCTTGTTTGGTTTCTACAACTGGATGCCCTTCCTAATAGCAATGGCTTTCCAGTGTACTGGGGATTTTGATCATGCCAGCATTAGAGCTTTAGCATCCTCAGTTAGGCTTTACAATCTTCACGTTTTTTTAAAGTGTAGAGTGTGTGGTTTTTTGGTGGGGGAGGGGACACTAGTGCTAGAGAAATAACTGTTTTCAATATGACTAGGGGGTTCTCAGAGCCCTGTCTCTGCTTGATTGCTTGCTCGCTAGTCTCTTTGAATGAGGCATAAATAAGAGCGATGTGTGATTGGGATGCTGGTATGAACATTCAATACTCTATGATAGGTATGTATATTCAAGGCAACATAAGATGGTCTGGAAATGACGGAGACTAGGATGTGGGAGAGAAGAAATGTTTAATTGGTAACGGTCAAAGATTTTTATGGAGGATGTGTGCATTTATTTGGTGTATTTTATACAGCAATTATAACTTGTTTCCATATATACTAGAGAAGTCTGTGCATTTTATACACGAGATACTTTTCTGATATTTTGTTGCTCACACGTGGGTCTGCATATTATATACACAAGTAAATATAGTATGCTTGAACATGCTGCCTGTAAATATATAAATTTGTTTTCTATTATTTTGCATCTTCATAATTTTATCTTTTGTTGTAGATATCTTTACTGTTATTTTTTTAAAAAATTTTAGGTGACATCAAGCTGGTATCCAAACACCATTCACAGATCATCTACACCAGAGCCACTAAGGAAGATGTAGCATAACCTTAGAATGAAGTTCAATAAATGGCATTAATATAAATTTGTTGTTTTCTAATTATTGGCTTTAACCTGTTCCCACTCTCCTTGTAACTGACGTGGAATCCACAATAGTGACTGTAACTAGATTGCTTTGTAAAATTAAGTCTTCAGTGTGTTAGAATAAGATGAATGTTAAACTTGCTCTTTTATCATTACATAGGGTTTGCTCTTATTAAAATTAATCATTGAAAGATTTCTGTTACCTAGGGGACTAAATTAGTAATGAGGGAAGGTGCATGGAGAGTGTGATTACTAGAATAAGAATAGGATGCAAGAAATTCACAGAGCTGCCACTTGTTTTAGAGAGGAATGAGGCTGGTATGCTCTGCTGGATGTGTAATGTAAGTGAACATGTTTGACAGTGCTAGTGTTCTGAGAGAGAAGTAAGGCAGAAGAGGAATTAGTTCCTATGTGTTCCAATAGCTCCATAAGGAAGTGCCAATGTCTCAAAGTGGGTGGAAGACACGAGATGAAGTACTGAAGAACTACCTCAGGATACTGAACCTTTCAGGTGAGTTGACAAAGGACTTTGGCGCCTTGCCACACTTACAGAAACCCATAATCTGCAGCAGAAGTGTTAAGACCAATCCTTTTGATGGTATAAAGTACTCGTACCATGTAGTGCCTAGTACACTGGTGTTAGGAAGGGCATCCAGCTGTAGAAACCATGCCATATCAGACGAGTGTGGTGTGGCTTGCCAGCTCTGGCCCTCAGCACTATTCTTATTCCATACCAGACACTAATGTTTGGCTTTATAAGTGGTTGCAAACAGGTACTTATCTATGCATCTTTTTGGATACATGACTATGAACCAGAAATACCAAGGTCAATAGAGATATTTAACACTGTTGAAAAATATTTGGAATCATGTTAACTAACATGTTCTGTAGATAACCATTTCCCCATTAGAATTTAAATTGGCCAGATCTGGCTTCTCACCTCTACAATGTCATTCTAAAAGTTAAAACAATGAATAAATAATTATTACATTTGACGAAATAATCTGAATGATAATGGGTTGAAAACAGTCATTGGGGCTAATTGTTCAGATAGGCATAGGTACAAGTGTGGCTATATGGTTAAGAAGCTTGCTCCCCAGTGAAGTAAACTTGGGTTCAGTCTCATTGTAGCATCCTGAGCAAGTATCTTCTATACTCAGGCCAATCAATTCCTTGTGAAAAGGACTGGTAGGCAGAAGCTAAAAGAAGCCTGTCATGAAATATTACCTTGGCCTCAAAATAGGTGAGGGTTGGGAGACAGAACAATCTATTGCAAATTCCATCTGACCCACAAAAAAATGGATTGCATAATTAAACTGGCCTAAAGTATTCACTCTATGACCAAATAAATCGTCATGGAAATCTCATAGCTTTAAGATCATGAAAGGAAAAGCCATTTCTTTCTGAATACCGTGAACAATGTGCATGCATATGTTTGTAGTAAAAGCAAGAAATTAGAGGTTTAAGCTTTGGGAGGTAGATCGTCTTGTGGATTGAAATTTTTAATGACATCAGGAATAGCAAATGGGAAGGTGGATATCGGGTACACTGACCATAATATATCCAGTATCATGCCCCAAACCAGGTATTAATCTGCACTATTACTACAACCCTCTATACAAGGTGTACCCAATGTTGGACTTGACATCTGAAAAATCAAACTATTTTCCAGGAAAAAATCTGTCATGATGAAGCAATAATTTCTGAACAGCGTACATTTCTAGCAAAACATGCCAGTTAGGGCATGACTGAATGGGAGGTTCATAATTCACCAACTACTGTGTAAACTTTTGACATTTACACTGAGAGAAGTAGAGACAAAATGGATTGGGGTCAATACAAGCATTTGTATTTTGACTTATTCTTGTTTTACAGTGGTTCTGACAGAATGTTTTTGTAAACATTTGCAGTACAATAAAAGGTTACACCAAAAAAAAAAAAGTTTACAAAATAATAAAATGAGAAGAGTGGAGACACTTGGCGAGGACAGCAAGTTGCAAGTCACCTTGTACAAGGACAGACAGCAAATGTTCATGTCTACCACTCAAAAAACAGGTGTTGGTACTGAAGGTAAACTCAATCATATAAACAAATGGGGCAATGTCAAATCAAACCATTATGCTATCCAGTGAAACATCCTGGAAGAAAATGATATATCTTATGGGATTTTTAGTAAATTTAATCTCTAAATTCTTTTATTGTGTACATGAAAAGCCACAAGGTATCACCATCAAAAGACTGCCATCAGAAACTTCCTATTGACATTACATGTCAGTTACAGAGTGGGTTGCAGGTGGCTATTCTCCAAGAAAGCAAAATGAACTGAAATGGATGGGTGTAAACAGAAAATATCAACTTCCACTAGTTTGAAAAGATAAAGGGGAGAAAAAAGGTATCAAGGTGAAACCTATTTTACATGTTTCTTTTGTGATGCATCCTTGTATAAAGGATGCTTTATGACAGTATAACATATTGTCTACAATGGAAATGCAATTATATATTCTCAGCATTTGAATATAAACAATGTGCATAAATGGGAAATTATTAATTTTCGTGTTAAGCTTTATTATTGGGTACTGCTGGTTTCGTCATATGATGCATATGGATGAAGACAGTGGCATAAAGAAATGCTAAGCTCATTGTGGTAGGGGTAGACCCAGGAAGACAGGACAAAGTGGTAAATAGGCTCTTTGGACACTGGGCCTCGCTGAGACGACTGGAAGTTGTGGTGATTCACTGTACTTGATAAGTTGCATCAAACTAAGTAAAATGGCTGACATCCGTACACAGCCCTGTTCTCTACAGGTGCCAGTGGCATGGAAAAAGCACCCAGCAAACAGTAAAGTAGTTGGCACAAGGAAGAGCATCCAGCCCAAGAAACCATACCACAAACAATTGGAGTCTAGACAGCTCCCTGGCTGGCCAGCTGCTGTCTAGTTGCAACTCATGCCAGTATGGAAAATATTAAACGATGGTGTAAATGTACCTTATTTTGTAAGGATACAGTGCTAATGGTTGACCAGTGAAAGAGTTTTATACGTTCTTTTCAATGAAAACAGAAAGAAAAATCTTATAATGATTATGCTGTCATTTTAATTCAAATTAGTGTACCTGAAAAATAAGTAAGGATTAGTTATACTAAGAGCATCAAACTGTAAAAAAATATACCTGAATTATCCACCTATGCTAGCATGTAAAAACTGTAAAATAATCAACTCAGATAATATCTAATTAGATTTGATGCTCACTACATTAACATCGGCTTTATATATATATATATATATAAAAGAGAAGACTGGTGTATTTGCATTTGAAATTATCAGTTAAAGACCATTTCAAATGAGATGGATTTCACAGTGAATTCCTAAGCTCTCAATGAGCCATTGCAATTGATATCTCAGGAAAGGCTGCAATATTTATCATTTTACCAAAACACATTTAATAACAGATAAATGAAAAATTTTATGCAAAATATATTGAACACTTTATTTTTCACAAAGTAGTGAATTACTACTAGATTCAGTCATGTGCAAGTGTGTCTCCACAACTACAACTACTGTAATTGTAACAACTTCAACTTTCAAACTGCTTGGGCGCAAACTTCTTGGCACTTTCTACAGTGTTCTGAAGCAGCATAGCCACAGTCATGGGACCAACACCCCCCGGAACTGGCGTAATCCAAGAGGCAACTTCTTTAGCTCCACAAAAATCAACATCACCAACAAGTCTCTTTCCACTTTTCTTTGTCTCATCTGTAAAACAAGAAAACATACAGACAATTTGATCTATATAGTTATTTACCGCATTGTATAATTACATGACACTGAAGCCTCATCAACTTTTCTCTTAGAAAATATCCATTAACAGTTTCTTTAACTATCTTGTCAAACACTAAACTTCAAAATATGCCAATATAAAAATCACCCCTTTACACGTCTTTTTCATGCTGACTTATGCTGAACTAATAAAATGGTAATTCTGACAAACCAACATCAGTGCTCCAGTGTCTATTTGGCATGTATGAAGGTGTATGTTCTCAATTCCAATCATTTTACAGTATGTGCTGGAAAATTTTCTATACGAACATCACTAGTTTGGCCATCATGCAGCTCGCAAGACTATGAACCCTGAATCTAGAAAAGAGCAACCTTATAAAAAGTAGAGAGGAATAAAATGTGAGGAAAAGGGGTAGAGCAGAACAAATTCCTTGCTGTAGAGAAGCAACATGACTACTTGCATTTTCAAGAGACAGGGGTGAAGTTGAAAAGAGAGGGTAGTGTAGAAAATAAAACTTGATTTTGCATCAACATGTGACATTGCAACTGTCTCCTTAAAACGTATATATACACAAGTGTTATACAAATGCCCCAGCTGAAGTAAATATGAAGGTATTTCACTAACCTGGGATAGAATTAATTCCACAATCAACAACAACTGCACCAGGCTTAATCCAATCTGACTTGACAAATTCTGGTCTTCCTATAGCAACCACAAGTATGTCAGCTGTTCTCACCTGTACAATATTTTTAGTTTAATTAGCAAATGAATATCTACTCTTCTCTTTAAAGGTAATGTTTACAATTAATCAATCATTTGTCAAATGCATAATTAGGTGTCTGTTTATGGCTTTAGAAAAGGGAAAGATAGGTAGTGTTACATCTATTCAAATCTTTTCCAAAAGTAAATAGCAGTTTAAGTGAAGAGAAAAAACTACAAGATGGTGACAAAACAAGCTTATTTCTTAATTTACATTACAAGTCTGTAAATTAAATACAGTAAAATAATTTAACATTGATAAACTTCCATCATCTAGACATATGTTGCAATGAAAAGATAATAGCCTGAAAACAGAAAAAGAACACTTAAATTAATTTCTTAAACTGAAGCTTAAAAAGTTTTCAATAATAAAAGGAAGACACTGACAAATGTCGCACGTACAGCTGAGCAAAGCATATGAAGCAAATGTACCAAAGGATACATAGATTTAAGAACCCAGTGACAGTTTACTAATACATCTTTTTCTAATATCCAGCCCATTAGTGCAAATGTGATTAAAAGTTTAGACATTTGTTTATAGCTACAATTATTTACACATTGCTCATAAATGCATCATATTTTTTTAAAACTATGCTAACTTGTGGTATGTGTAATAGTAAAAACTTTTAGAGATGATGTCTACTTTTGTTTCCAATGAAAAAAAAATCAGACCAATTTTTTTTTACATAAACAGAAGAATATTTTAAAATCAGAGTTGGTACACAATTTAAAATTGTAAAAAAAATATTAATTGCAGACATGTGAAAAAAAGAATATTTTATCAGCAACATTGCAACCAGTACAAAATCAAGTAAATAATAAGTAACATCATTAATTTGTGACAGCAATGTAGTAGCGTGTTTCAAAGAAGTTTTCAACATAGAGATATTTAATCTAGTAATTCATGCAAACATTTCTTATCAATAACAATAGTTGTTGTTTAAATCTAAATCAGCTCTACGACCATGTCTTTTTTTTTTTTTTTTTAAAGAATGTATCTGAAACTACATTCTCCAATGTCTTTTATTTCTGTAAGACAGAAAGATGTGATTTGAAGAATATTTGACTACATATAGCCTCTCTTAATTTTCTCAAAGGTAGCAGCAATGTAAAAATGGCTCATTTTCCATATAGAATACTTTTAGGCTCACTAAACTTGGAAGTAAAAGTATTCCTTAATAATTAGTTCATCATAAATAAATAAGCACACTTATTTATTTATTATAAATATCTGAACCAAAATGCAATAATACAAAATATGCAACTTTAGATAATTGCAAAACGTAATGCTAAACTGCAGAGTGATACAGAAGATAAAAATCTTATGAATTAATCAAGATTCTACTGAGGAGTGAGTTGACAGAGAAAGTAAAGTATTCAGTTTCACTTGTTTAAATTACAAGTTCTAATACCATTATTCTTTCCTTCCATTGAAATCAACTGTATTCAGAGGACAAAATATAAGGTTTCTGCAATTCGTCAGCTGGACAGCAATTCGTCAGCTGAAGAACAAATTGTCCCCACCTACCACAATGTCATAAGTAGATTATCATTGCAAATATCTTGATCTATGCATCGTAAGGTTAACCCAACCCACACAAGTAATGAGAAATGCCAAGTAAAACATCCAATAAGAATTACATATGTAACACAAAGATATGTAAAAATATTGTCAAACTTACCACAGCTGGCAGATCAACAGTCTTTGAGTGACAAACTGTGACAGTAGCATGGTTCCATAATAACAAATTGGACATGGGAGCACCGACTATTTTGCTTCGACCTAGCACAACAGCAGTTTTACCACTAACTGGCACCCCTAGTGGAATAGATTCAATTCAGGAAAATTTATTAAGACTTGATTTAACAAATATCTAATATTTATTAGAAATGGAAGTTTGTATTAAAGAACCAGGAGCAGTCTCAGACAGGTAGGTATCAAAAAGGTTAAATAATATTTATCAAATAAACTTTACCTTTTAAATGATAAAGGAGATGACAACTTAATAGGAATATGGGTGATGCATGAATTCAGACATAGCTGCGTGGTTAAGTTTTCTTCCAAATCATATGGTTCTGGATCTAACTTCACTGCAATACTTAGAGGTGTCTTGTATTGAACCTTGGGTAACTAACAAGGTCATCATTTATTGTTGTTTCCAGTATTGCATTATACTCCTACCAAAAACAACCCAGTTATCAAATAAAAGCCTAATAACTGAGTAATGCTTTGTTAAATTGTAGTGATAAGCTCAGCTCTTTCTTAGAGGTATGGAAAAGGTAACAGGAAAACTATACTCATGTTTTTTCTCTTGAATCATGTAAGGCCAAATGGCATATCAATAAGGCATCAAGTTATGCTACCACCACCCACTTTTCCAATGCTTGTATGTATCAGACAGAAGTTTTTGAGGCAGATTTTCTTATTGCCAAGTAAGGTAATATTCCCCATGACCAGACATGCTTCCATGGAAGACTGGAAATGAAGGACAGCACTTGTATGACAGTGACACTCATTTACAACAACCATTTGATGTGGAGACAAGGAGATACCAACTTATGCACACACAAATACATACACGCATGATGAGCTTCTGTCAACCAAATTCACTCACAAGGCTTTGGTCAGTTCAGGGCTGTAGCAGAAGACACTTGCCTGAGCTACCGCACAGTGGGACTGAACCCAAGACCATGTAGTTGGGAAGCAAACTTCTACCATACAACTATATATAATCAAGTTTACTATCACTAACAAACTGTTGCTAGGTAAATACAGTGTAATAGCTAGGTGCTATGTTTGCATCAATAAAGTGAATCATTTATACTAATTTATAGAGATTAGCCTCCAACATTACAAAGCTAATTTAGAAAAAATCCAAATATTAAAATATAAGAATACAACAACTCACCACCACCAGCTAAATATTGTAATATAATTAATCACTAGTGTGTATTACACCTACATGTACTTTATACAACTACAAGTATTTACGATTAGTTAAAAAAAAAAAAAAAGAATGAAATTAAATCTATTTTTAAAAGGTCACAAGTAACTGCTATGGTGTTAACAGGAAATGTAAAGTTTAAATCTGTGTTTGGAAAAAGAATCTGGGACATATAATGTTGTAGAGTGAAAGGTTTAGCAAAATTTGGTAATTACGTAATACCATGACAATAAAGATGAGCTTCTAGAGATGATAACACCTCATGATAATGATGGTAGATAAAAAATAAAAGTAAAACTATACCTGATTTTTTGATTAATTCTAAACATCCCCGTGGAGTACAGGGAGTAATACAGTGACTGAGGTCACCAACAGCTAACTTTCCAGCATTTTCTGAATGCAAACTACAAAGAATACAAATTCAATTTTCAATGGATCTATTAAGTTTTGTTAGCAAACAATAACCTGTTTAAATAGACAAATATATACAAGCAAGATAATAACCATAATTTTATTTAATAAACATAACATGGGTTATTAGTTAACTGACTAGCAGTTTAATAGCATGACAGTGTATGTGGAAAATACATGCATGTGCAGATCACACCAAGCAGCAACTGTTTATTTTTATACAGATCCAAATGGACTCTAAAAAAGTCAGTCATTTCTTATTGGATGTGGTGTGCAAGAGAGACGTTTGCACTGGTATGGCCATGTACTATGGATAGATGAGGAGAGCTGTGTGAAGAAGTGCCACTCCCAAACAGTTGAAGGAATCCAGGGTAGAGGTAGACCTAGGAAGACATGGGATGAGGTGGTGAAGCATGACCTTCAAACGTGGGCCTCACAGAGGCAATGACAAAAGATCGAGACCTCTGGAGATATGCTGTGACTGCGAAGACCCGGCATATAAAGTGAGTTCACAGCTGTCTCCTACACCAGTTTCGCATAACCAGCCCCAGATATTTCCTATTAACTACACTTTCACCCTTGTATATCACTCACTACATTAACCTCTACATCTTTATCTGTTCCTTGTTACCAACATCCTTATATTCATCATCATCATCATCGTTTAGCGTCCGCTTTCCATGCTAGCATGGGTTGGACGGGTCAACTGGGGTCTGTGAAGCTGGAAGGCTTCGTCAGGCCCAGTCAGATCTGGCAGTGTTTCTACGGCTGGATGCCCTTCCTAACGCCAACCACTCCGCGAGTGTAGTGGGTGTTTTTTATGTGCCACCTGCACAGGTGCCAGACAGAGCTGGCGAACGGCCACGAACGGATGGTGCTTTTACGTGTCACCGGCACAGGGCCAGGCGATGCTGGCAACGGACACGAACGGATGGTGCTTTTACGTGCCACCGACACGGGGCCAGACAGAGCTGGCAACCGGCCACGAACGGACGGTGCTTTTACGTGTCACCGGCACGGGGGCCAGCCGAGGCTGGCAACGGACGCGAACGGATGGTGCTTTTACGTGCCACCGACACGGTTGCCAGACAGATTCTTTCCAGCTATTCCCAACCACTTGTATAATGCAACATAACCCTATATATCCCCTACACCAAAACATTTATGTGAGTTCCTCTATCATACTCTAGCTTCACAACACCTGGCATAAAACCACCTCTTCTTTTACTACTTAGTTGCAGAGACTCCTCTTTTTGAAAAGAGCTTCCAGTACACTTTGTGAAGTGGTTGGTGCTTGAAAGGGCATCCAACTGTAGAAGCCCTACCAAAGCAGATGTTGGAGCTCTGTGCAATCTTCTGGTTTATTGGATATTGTTAAACCAAACAACCCATGCCAGCATGGAAGGTAGGTATTAAATGATAATGAAAGATATAATACAACAGACTTCTTCCAGTTTCTGTCTACCCAATTCACTTACAAGGCTTTTGTTGGCCAGGAGCTAAAGAAGGCATTTACCAGGTGTCAAGTAGTGGATTTATAGTTGGGAAGAAAACTTATATACAATACACCTATACACATACACACAGATATATCTGTCTTCCAAGTTAAGCAAGCTTCAAAAGGAAATGTTTCCTATAAAAAATATTTTGGTATTACCCATCAACATCTTTGGAGGGAATTATAGAATTGGTGACAAGATGAGAATCAATTTCATGTTCAGATTCCATTGGTAGCTAGAGAGAGAATGAGAGACAAAGAAAAATAGTTAATAAAAACAAAGCAAAATGCCTGAATCTTTTTTTAACAGAGAATCTTCAGAATGTAAATTCAAGTTAATCCTTTTAAAATAGTTGACATAAATTTACACATGCAATGTACATGCTTGGTTGATGTAATTATATGCTGCCTGGTCCACCTGCCAACTGATAGGTCAATTACATGTTTCATGTAAATATTTACTACCTGATAGGCTGGTCCTGCCACTCCGGCTCTGTCAATTTGCTGTTGCATCCCGTTTCGTCGAATTTACATTCATCACGTCCTACCACTTCATTGTCACATCCTGTTTTGTCAAATTTACGGTTGTTGCACCAGGCAATACCAAAATTCACCACCTCACCAGTTGTTTCTTCCAGTTCAGACAATGATTCAGATAGTGAGTATTCTTACTAGTTTAGAATCAGATGATTCCAATAGTGATAGTGATATTCCAGTGAATCAAAGGCACAGGCGTGCAGTAGTGAATGGCCCCAAACAACAGACTATCATGTGACGTGCAAGAGACAATTTTGTCCAATGGTATGGGTTTACTGGTACGCCTGACATAAAGACAAACCTTGAACATGGAAATTCACCATTGCAAATCTTCCATGAGTTTTTGATGAATGAAATGTTCCAATATATAGCGAACAAAAATGAGTATGCTGAAAACCATCCCCAGCATGGTGGTGATTGGTTTCCAACCAGACGGTCAAAATCAAATTTCTGCTTGCCCTGCTGATACTGATGTGCATCGTGAATAAACCGACCTTAGTGTCATTGGAATCTGGATCCAGCCACACCAACACATTTCTTTCCAGAAATGATGGCACATGATCAATTTTTGGCGCTTTTTGAAATCTACATTTCAACTCAGATAAGAACCAGGATGATAGGTTGCACTAAATACATCCTATCATTGATGAAGTGGCTGAAAATTTCAGAATGATGTATGTCCCCACACAGGACATTTGTATTGATAAAGTTTGTGGAAATTCAAGGGAAGGCTCTGATTCAAACAATACAACCCGACCAAATGTACTTGCTTTGGAGTCAAGGTTTATAAAGTATGCCAGTCAACTAGCAAAGCCTGTAGATATATGTGGAATTACAAAATCTACACTGATCAGGACAGATTGGATCTTCCAGTGTCTACTCTAGTGTCAATTAGAGTTGAATGAAAGCTTGTTTGTCAAAGGCTACAATATTTATATGAACAGCTGGTTTTCCAGTCCAGACCTCTTCCTGCAGTTGCAGATGAGGAAGATTAATGCCTGTGGGACTGTGAGGATACACAGGGAAAACATGCCACCTGATAAAACTTTGAAAGGGGGAAACAGTGTACCTATGCACTGATAGTAGCATTCTTGCTCTAGCGTGACGTGACAAGAAAAACGTCTGCATGTTATCCACAACACATTCTGCAAGCATGAAGAACAGTAGGAAACAAGATGAGGATGGTAATGCTATAATGAAACCAAGCGTAGTTGTTTCATACAATGAAGGGATGGGCAGGGTTGATTGCTGAGATCAGCTGGCGACAACACACAAATTGGTGAGAAAATTTGTGAAATGGTACAAAAAAAATTTTCTTGTGTATAATTGACAATGTGTCTTTGATTTGGCAGATAATTGGTGGTGTAACGGGATGAATTGACATTCAGGAATCTACTGTTTTATGAAATGATAGAAGCATCAGAGCTTCCAAAGTACAGAACATGTGGACATCCCCATGTTGGACATTTTCCCCCACCGCCATGAAGACAAATGCTCCAATGAGATGCACAGTATGTAAAGCAAAAGGGAAACATAAGGAAACTAAATACTATTTGTTCACAATGTGATATGCCACTATGTGCAGTATCCTGTTTTGAACTCTACCACACTAAAGTCAATTTTTGAATTCACGTGATTGTAAATACATGAAGTTGATCCGACTTGTGCTGCTGAGCGATCTGATTCAGGGATAATACTGCATGAGTATCCTGCACAGCGATATAGTTTAGGTAAATAAACAATATTTGCACTAAAGAGGTTGATGTAACTATATGTTAAACATTATCTCGTACTAAGTGCTGACCTGAATTGGTGCAATTACCGTAGCCACGTGCAGGCAAATGAATGAATCACTGCTGTAAACTGGTTAAAGCCCCTGATGTAAATATACGCTGAACCATTGTCGTGTGCTTAATTGCTGATCTCAGCCGAGATGACTACCATCAATGCAACCTAGTTGCTTGATTAAAAAAAACCCTGTTATCATGGGGTTAATAAAATCATCATTTTAAAAAAATGTGTATAATTAAAAAGATAAAACCGTCTGTATTTATACTGATTTCTTAGTTAAAAAAACTTCAATCTTCTACTCAGGTGAATGAAAATGAAGATTGTGTAATACTAAGCTAACTATTACCAAGAAGTGAAATAAAACTGTAGACATGACTTCCCTCTATTCTTTGGTATTTGGTCAGTCTCTACTGTTGCTACTCTTTACTATACAGTTGTTGCTTAGCCTCACGTGGCTGTGACCAAGCATATCTATGGCTGAAGGTATCCCAATTATGACCATCCAATCTAAGATGACATTATACAATGTCAGTGTGGAAGACAAATATCAGCCACTCAAAAACACAAAGACTGTTAGCAACACTTAAGCATTTATCATTTGGTGCGACAAAAATTTGGACACCAAAAAATAAATATTTAAGTGAAGTTAACAGTCTTTGTGTGCTTTTGATTGTCTAGGATGTGTCTTCCACATTGTAATTTAATTTCAACACATAGTCACACATCAAATCGCCAGGTAAGTACACCCATGAAATTATACAATGTTAATTTTTTATGCTGATAGAATGTAATTAGGCTGTTATTTCTAGCAAATTGAACAACTAGGTGAAGACTCACTCATTGGCCTTTTTACTGTAAAGCTGCCTATATATAAACAATGAAAGAAAGGGCAACAATGCAAACTGCTGCAATTTGTTGTACATTGCAATTTTCTTTATTTTAATATTCTCTTGCTTAGACAAGGTTTTGATTATCAAAGCCATTTTAATTGGACTTGTATCACTAAGGATTTTAGAGAAAATAAGCCTTTCACATGATCCCTTTTATTTTCCTGTAAAAGTCCCAGGCTCTATGGATACTTTTAACAATTTATGCTTGGTTAATATTTAAACTTTGTTTCCTAGTGCACACGATTAATCCCTAAAGCTGTAGATAGCCCCCACCCGATAGGTTATCAACCAATTAACTGAATAGAATTACCAATTGTGAAAAGAAAGGCAGAATGCTGTCAAAGTACCTGAACAATAATACCATGGACAGTAAGGTCTTCATTGAGTCTGTTAACTGTTGCCAACACCTAAAAAAATAAAATAAATGTAAATGCAAATATCTTGAGGGTTGGCATCAGGAAATGCATCCAACCATAGAACACACTTCAGCATACTCTTGTCTGACTCATGCAAGCATAGAAAAATAGATGTTGAAAATGATAATGATGAACTGATAGGTACACACTTTACAATTCTCATAGTCGAATTGTGTGCTTGTCTCTTTTGTAACTTTTAACCATTAATGAGTAACACTTGAACATCAACTGCAATAAACTTATCCATTAACCACACAAACTACACACACAGGCTGTGTGTTCAAACAGTGTAATTGGGTCATATACAATACTAAGCAGCCTGGTAAGCAAGGATACATGTTTATTGCAGCAATAAATTATAAGTCTATTGCACACCAGTAATTAAATCCTTATCAATATTTGTCATATATAAGATTATAAGCAAAATACTTCTCAGCATGAAATTTGTTAATTCCAAAACTTATTAGCAGACATGATTTTAAGTAATGGCGTCATGTAAAAAATAAGTGCTTAAGAATATTCCACAATCGAATAGAAAGCTTTGAAACAACATATTTTAAAAAAGACACAATATTCATATGGTAGTGTTGCTGGCTTCCTGTGATGCTTATGTTTATTATATCACTTGACCCAATCTGAAAGTCAGGTGATCAGTGTTATTTAACATGGTTATTAGTTTGATGAAAGAAGTATTGTTATTCAAAAAGCAACAATAAACAATGATGATGATGATGATGATGATGATGAAAATCAGTTGAATAACTAAACAAGAGAAGGCAATAAAAGAACTGAATTAGTAAGTACTGTTATCTAACTTACATCAGCTTGAGTTGAAGATTTTGGTAATTTGATGTGCTCTGCTTTCATCCCAATGTCAGCTGAATTCTTTACTTTCATTCTAATATAAACATTAGAATCTTCACGGTCTCCAACCTAATAAAAGAATTGTTATGACTATACACTGCTACTACTACTAACACCAATTGTCTGATATTTAGTATCAGACAGGTAGTAGTAGTAGTAGTAGTGTAACAAGTCTAATTCATGTGGTTGAGATTGTCTTGTCTTTCAAGTTAAGCTTACTGCTCTTATTTCTGTTACATTTATATAAACTTCTGCACCTGACTAAACCATTTATTTATACATGGAAACAAATATTTTCTTTACTTTATTTTGTATTCTATAAATGAAGCAATTTTAAATACTTTTTAATTTTCAATATTAGTTTCTCTGAAATGAAATCTTCATCTTGGAAATCTCATAAAAACAAAGACTTTGCCCTCATGTTTATTATCCAATGACAGTTTCAAAATGTTAGTGATAATCCTAATCCTTAACATGCAATACAATTTAGTTTAAAACAATATCCTCGGGTGTCTTTAGTGAAGTTCATTTAGTTGCATTTGAACCAGAGTTTCAGTACCCTGCTCCTTGCAGATATCCAGAATGGGCATCAACTGCATCAATCCCACATACCGAAGAGATCTTCAGAAAGTCATGGGTACTAATCCTAGCCCTCCTCTTCTGATGAAGCATCGCAAAAGAAAAAAAGATTGTGTCATTAGGAAACGTTAAAGATAAGGCAGCTACTTTGTATTTCATCAATATATGCCAAGATTAAAGTAATTCTTTATAAGCATATAGTAAGTGATGGTAACAAAAATAGTAAATTATATACAACTATAGAAGAAAAAACACTGAGTTTGATATACCTGAGATTCACTCTTTATAGAAAGAGAGTGCAGTCAGTTGAAGTGATCCCTAGTTCATGTCTAGTTATCATTTATGGCTCACATTGATGGCTTGAACCATCTCACAAGAGAAAAGTTAAAAGTTCCCTTAACCATTGCCAATGGTATGTATGTCATTATTTGAATATCTCAAGCAGTATTCATAACATCTGTGATTATCTCTAAGGTGCTTGAGCTCAAAGATTAATTGTTATCTAACATAGAATATTAATTGCAATACTATATCTAACTAACCCAGCTTTTATTATGATTAGACATTAATTTCAAGAAATAATTCTCACCTGGACTATAACTAAGCAAGGTAAAAATTTGGGATATTTGTCTTGGAAGTTTTCAATATCTTCTTTCAATTTATTGCGGATCTCCCTAAAAAGACATTAACAAAACAAATCAAAGACACTTAAATAGCATACAGTTTCATCTACACGGTGAAACTTCAAGAAATCTATGTACAAAAAAAAAAAAAAAAAAGCTGTTTAAGTCAGCCTCGACCAATTTGTCTCTATATTTAGAATTCTGTTTGTTCTCTTTTTCCTACCAAGTCATCAGGTTGTGTGATTGCTCGGTAATTTGGTTATTATATGCATAATTGTGAGGTGATTTGGCTATTATATGTGTAAATAATTTTTTCTTATACTTGTATAGACATCAGATTTGAGAGAAAGCAAGCAAGAAATTAGTAATAGTTAATATCAAAATGTATGCAAGTTTGTGGTGTCAGTACGCAAAATTTCAACTCTTCAATTTATGTTATCACTCCTCTAACCCCTTGATTTGTGAATTGACTAATTATGTATAACATACATGGACAATGTGGGTCGTCAGGCTACTTTTTAACACCTTAACCCTTTCATTACTGTATTTATTTTGAGATGCTCAGTGTTTCTTTCAATTACTTTAAATATAACAAAGAATGTAGTAAAATAACTTAGTTATCATTCAGCTAGTGTTAGGAACATAAATTGTGACTAACGTTTGGTGGAAGATTTTAATTCAAACCTTATGAAAACAAGACATTTGTACAACAGAGCCAGAGCCGGTTTCAGCCAGGTTGGTAACGAAAGGGTTAACCAAGCTCTAATGTTGTAATTTTTAAATATTATTTATTTAACTATAAGCAATTAAGCATAAAACAAAACACAAAATTTTAAAAAATGAGGCTTTTTGGAGCATCTGTTTACAAGTTCAAAAAATCTAAAATACAAAGTTAAACATAAAAGACTAAGCAACTTAACCTATTAGCATTTAAACTGACATTATCTGGCCCATATATTCTACCTGTACTATGTTTAAATTGTTAATATATGGCCTCTCACACTTACCCTACAATGTCATTCTGAAAATAATTACATCATCAAAATTTCAAAGCTACAAGATAATGCACAATTAATTCAAAACAATGTGAATAAATAAATATTAAATTTCACAGTATTATCTGAACGTCAAAGGGTTAAACTGGCCATATCCACCATCCCAAGACTACCCGACTAGGTATTTCTAGACAAAAAAAAAAAAGAAAAAAAAAACCCCTAAACAACCACATCATTGAAATCTCAATACTACATTTGACAGAGTAATACAAATGCTAAATGGATAAATGACCATATCCTTTTCAAGGTTAAAGTATTGTTTTGTTTGAATATATAATTTTAACAAATGTAATATGAAAAATTACATTAAACACACTAAAAAATTAAACTGCAAAAAAACACTATATCAAAAGAATATGGGTTAAATCAAAAATCTAAATCTGAAATTTATTAACATCTTGTTCTTATAAACAGATTTAATGCCACTAGATCTTTCACAGAAGTCTTCAAAACTGATCTGAATATTTTAAAATTAGCTTCTTTAAAATTGGAAAATTTAATGCATTATTATTGCATTTTATCATTAATTATATATTGCAGTCAGTATATTTTCACTAATCCTGACACCATTAACCCAACAACTGATTCCAACTCCAAAGCTCTGATACTGTGAACAGAAACCAGAATAAAATACTAAACTCCTTACATTCTTATGAAACTTCCCCTGCACATATCCGCACTGTCCACATCCCCAATTCAATCCACTGTATCATTCCACCTATATTTGCACCCACCCCCATCTCCTCACTCTCTTTGACTAACTGGGATATTCTTGTGTCTCTTTTACAGCAAGATGCCCATTTCTATCCCTCAACTATTCTTTTAACCTCTCAACTGGCACAAAGCCACCTCCCTCAATACTACTCCTTCCAGTCAAAGGACTTTGTCTCACAAGTTGCTTGGCAAACCCACTGGTACTGGTGCCACAAAAAAAGCACCCATTACACTCTGTAAAGTGGTTGGTGTTAGGAAGGGCATCCAACCATAGAAACCATGCAAAAATGGACAACAAAGCCTGACAAAGTCTTCTGGCTTGCCAGCTCTTGTCAAACCATTCAACCCATGCTAGAATGGAAAATAGACATTAAATAATGATGGTAATGATTAAATATCATTAAATTTTCTAAAGAAACAAGCTTCGAATATGTAGAGTTAATAAATTTTATAATTTATAATTGTATAACATCACACATTCTGAAACACTTAACGTTTTTAAAAAGGAAAACTGTCAAAAGCTCATGCTTTTCAAAATCTCTTAACACTATTCCCCACTGTACCTCTCAGGTATTTCGTTTTTTTTTTTTTTTAACATCTTTTGTATTCTTCACACTCCCACCCCACTAACCAACATTTTTCATTTACTTCTCTCTTTTCTTTCCTCTTCCAAACCCCCAGCTTTGCATTCTGTAAAAACTTTTTTCTTTACAATTTCCATACCACAAAAAAAAAAAAAAAAAAGCTGCTTGTGATTACTGTAACTTCTAAAATAACAGTTGATGGTGAACCTGAACAATTCATGGCAATATTACTATTTTTCCATTAGAAAATGTAGACAAAAAACAAATAAGAATCAATATAATTCCTATAAAGCTGAATTTTACATGGCACATTTTTCATTTCCCAGAGATGACAGAATTATGGATAAATTAGCCTTCACTTCAAGATGCCAAGATCCCCACCTCCAGGAAAGAAATATTCAATTAGTTACAAAGCTTATAGAAAAAAGCAGATCCTCTACAAGAACTTGATCTGAATCCTCTTTCACAGTCTAACCCCTTGTCCCCTAGCATGAAGCTGACTCCGCCCAGAATTTATAGTCCTGTAAACTGCATGGTGATTTCAAAAGTGCTGAATATATGCTTTATATATCATCAAATATGCTATAAAGTGATTGGCATTTGGAAGGTTATCCAACTGTCGAACCCATGACAAAGCAAACACTGAAACATGATGTAGTTGGACTCATTGGACACATAAGATGGAATTTATCCGATTTTTTTTGGACAATGCTCTTGGAAGTGAAGGGCAGCATCTTTTTATGGAAAAGAAAAATTGCGAAATATGATTAATAATTTTTTTGTTTTTCAACGGCAATAGTAAGGGAAAGAAATTCAAGAATTATTTTTATGCTTGAGTGTAAATGGAAAAAGTTTGAAAAAAATATTGTTTAGATTCATTTATTTTCATTTGAGTGATAGAAAACTGTTTTTGGTTATGGAGGATCCGATTCTGAAATTTAAAAAAATTCAAAAATCTCATTTTCAAAATTTCAATACCCCCACCCACCTCCATTTTCCACTTTTTCGCAATTTTTTAATTTATTATTATTTTTTTTTTTTTGCGAAATACGTAGAAAAATACGAAGATTACGATTCTGAAAAACTTCAAAATTTTTTCCCCCATATACTTAATCTCCGTATTTTCCTACGTAGATTGATGGAATAAAAAAAAATTCGAAAAAATTTTTTTAAAAGTTTAAGAAAAAAACCCCACTTTAATTTCACATGAATTACTTTGTCATATTACTATGGGAAATTACTCTAAAAGAAATCTTTGCAGTAAGGTGATTGCAGTTTTGTGAGATTTGGCTGTTATTTCTAACATGTGGAGAGCCTGCTTGAAGGCCTGAGGGTATATATTGTTTGTTTTTTTTCCTGTTGAAAAATTGAAATTTTACAAACGAATTTTTTTCAGAATCGTTAACTTCGTATTTTTCTACGTATTTTGCAAAAAAAATAAAAATAATAATAATAATAATTTGCGGAAAAAGTGAAAAATGAAGTGCGCGGGGGGTAATGGAAATTTTGAAATTTTTTTTTTTCAGAATCGGATCCTCCATAACCAAAAACGTGGGATTCCGTAAAAAACAAAATCAATATATATATATATCCATTTTAGCGGAAGTTATGACGGAAAAATCGGAACTTGTGAATTTTCCGAAAGTCCTCTCCCCACCCCCATATATTCGTTTTCTACATACTTGTTAACACCCACCAGGCTGGTGTATTATTTTTTTTGTTCCCGGGTGAAGATCTTTATATCGTGACCATTATTTTCCAAGCCACTCTTATCACGAAGTTTGTTTACTAACAGAAGCATGCTTATATTTAAACGATTCGTGCATTTTCCCGTTATCTTGAAGCACGCAATCCGAAACATTTTCGTGAAAAAATATTTTGGCGAAATTCTGGTTTAAGCACTTTGATATTTTAGTGCAACAAACTATTTACATGGATACCCTTGTTATTCAAAACAGATTTTGAATGGCGCAGTTCTTTGTTTAAATATCGGTTTTGTTATTTACTGAGTTTCGTTTGTTGCTAGATTTTTTTAACCTTATTTCTGGTTCTGTCTGGCGCGCAAAGAAATTAAATGATCATATTTCATTTCAGCATAAACGTGAAATTACAAAAAAAAAAAGTTTCCCTTACTTAAAATAATGATGTTTTGTCATTTTAAAATTAATTTTCACGTCATATGAAGCAAATTATAAATAGTTGTAATAATATTTTAACTTACGCTGAAACCTCTTTACCGCTCAGTAAAGTTGCCATGGTAGTTTGGTGACGTTCTGCAGAATAATTCGAATTAAGTCTTGTTACTGTTATCGGTCTAGAACAAGAGGCAGGAGACACGTGTGTGAGATAAAAAGTGGGGGAAGGACGAATCGCAAAACAAGCCCTAGTTACGTTTCTGGCGGCAATCAGGTGACAAACTGGTCGGAAAAGCATGCGGTAGGTCATCGTACGCACGTGTTGGCCGATAACAAATGTCTTCGATTGTATATAAACTTATTTTAGGAATTGCTATCTTTGAACAAGATAGATACCAAACTCAGCATTATTTCTCACTGCCCTCACTATTTCAGAGAAGAAATTTGACAACAGGACCGGTGTTAAGAAAGAAGATATCACTATCAGCATTACACAAGGTCACAATAGCCTTACTTTTTCGTCAACGTCAACTCAGACATTTCAAGATTTGATTAATGACACTGCAATTGATACAGTCATTTTTTATATGAGACATTTTACAATTTTAGGGTTTTATAGAAAATGTATGTACGAGTGTTTTTAATTTCAGCTTAGGTTAAACATTTTTTAGAGTATTGTATTCGATCCGTAAACAATAGGCCAAATCATTTTCATCAAATTTTCTTGATGAATTTTGGAGTATCCCTGAATATACCGTCTGAAATGAAAAATTTTCAAAATGGAAAATTCAGTGTCCAATTTCTTTGTGGATACGCGAAAATCAGTATGGATACGTAAAAGCATGCGAAATTTTATTTTAAACATCGGACATTAGTCTTTTTAAGTGCTCCAATTAGCGGTTTAATTCTGGTTTAATGCACCCCGTATTCCCCTTCATAACTTTATTTTTTTGGAAAGTTCAGAAATTTTTGTGAATTTGTGTTCTACATACGGGAATTCATACGATTATGGAAAAAAAAAATTCTTTTAAATTTTTAAACCCTTTCCCCTCCTCACATAAGTCAAGTTTGTACAAATAGCCATACTAATAATATTTTAACACAATACATACATACACATACTCAGAAAGATACAAGCGAAGTGATGAGTGAATAGTAACATTTATTAAATGTTCTCGTCGATGTTGACCAAATATGTATGTACAGAGTTGTATGAAAAGAGTTATGAAAAATGTGTATAGGTAATCTTATACAATAGCGACGAAAATTACCAAGGCGGAGGTGAAGTACATGTACCACAATCCCTTTGAAATGCCGATTTTTCTTTTTGCAGATTCGGAATCTCCGCAGTCGAAAAAGTGGGTTTCTGTAGTAAAAAAAAAAAGAAATGGGGCGTGGTCATGTCCTTTACCTCCGTCAATTATCAACTTCACCCAAACCTTTCGATTTCTAGGAAATAGTGATTTTGCAAAAGAAGAGAGAAACTCGAATTTTTAATATATTTGTGTCTTCCTCGTCTTCTGTAACATTTTCATTTTTCCCGCCTTTTCGAATTTTTTTTAGTATAGGCGCAGGAGTGGCTGTGTGGTTCCGGGTTCAGTCCCACTTCGTGGCACCTTGGGCAAGTGTCTTCTACTATAGCGTCCTTGGGGCGATCAAAGCCTTGTGAGTGGATTTGGTAGACGGAAACTGAAAGAAGCCCGTTCTATATATATATATATCTGGCGCTCATATCGAATGAATGCCATATATATATATGTTTGTGTGTCTGTTTATCCCCTCAACGTCGTTTGACAACCGATGCTGGTGAGTTTATGTCCCCGTAACTTGACGGTTCGGCAAAAGACCGATAGAATAAGTACTAGGCTTCCAAAGAATAAGTCCTGGGTCGATTTGCTCCAGTATGGCCACAGTTAAATAACTGAAGCAAATAAAAGAGAATCGTGGAGTTTATGGTAAAAATAGATATTTAAAAATATCTTTTTAGATAATCGTAATTTTGTAAAATGTTTGATCTATATAAAGATCCTCACCCGTTAACGAAAATAAAAAAAAACCCCGCTGGGTGTTAACTGTAGAAAATAAATAGGATCAGTTCCATCTGAAGCACATTTTTTTTTTAACTAAACACTTTGAAACTTTGGATATTGGTTCAATGTGTCACATAAAAAAAAAGATCCTCGTAAGGATATCTACGTATTTCTCAAAAAAAAAAGAAAATTCCGGAAAAACCGAAGGAATGGGTGGGGGAGAGAATTGAAATTTTGAATTTGCGATTTTTGGAATTTTGTTGTTTTTTTTCAGAATCGCATTCACCATAAACGAGTGATTCCGTATGTATCCATTTTCCTGAAAGTTATGGAGGGGAAAATCGGATCTTGTGAATTTTCCGTCCTCTCCTCACCCCCAGGTTTGTTTAAAAATCCTATGAGGATCTTTCCCATGATTCTGAAAAAGAATTGTAAAGTTTCAATTTTTCACCCCCACCTCCCAATTCTACGGCCTTGGTCTTCAAGCAGGCTATCCACATGCTAGAAATAACAGCCAAATCTCACAAAACTGCGATAACATAATGAAAGAAATATGTAATCAATCTACTCACCTTTCTGCAAAGATTTCTCTTTTAGAGAAATTTCCCACAGTAATATGACAAAGTAATTCATGTGAGATTAAAGTGTTAATTTTTTTTTTTTTTTTTGAAAGTTACAGAATAATATGAGTGCAGATATAACAGCAAGCTCTTTTGAAAAAAAAAAAGTAAAAATAGCAAAGACTGTGACAAAGTGAAATTGAAGAGAATCATTTGACCATCGCAAAACATTGTATGTTTGTGGAACTGAGAATGGGCGTATTTGCAATAAGCATGTTCATACTAATCAGATTACAAGAAACGAAAACCCATATATTGCTCTCATTATTGAATATTAAGGCCGAGGGATTCGCAGAATCGTTGGAGCATTGGAAAAAAATATGTCCCCATTGTTCGGATGTTTTCTCAGTAGTGTTACCACACCTCGGCTCACAGATCTGGGTATTCTCCCATTCTGCTGCCAGTTGCAGCAGACGTTTCCCAAAAGCTCACCAAACAAGTCTGGCATATGTATATAAAACTCGAAGAGCAGACCATCCAATCCCGGAACCGCTCCCTTGTGCAACACGTCACGTGTATCTTCAGCTGTTATCGGCATTTTGCAGGTCTCTATGTCCCTGGCCAAAAGCCGCGGCATACCATCAAGGTAGTAAGTGAAGTTCACCTCCGCCTCTGGGCCACCGCGCGTACTGTTCAGCAAAGTACCGCTGAAATTCCGCACAAATCTGCTTCGACTCGTGTAGCATGTGCCCATCCCGACCTCTTAAAGACCGAATTGTAGTTTTATTACCACGTTGCGCCTTGGCCACCTAGGCCAATCGAACAGCTTTCATTTCCCTCTTGCTATAGAGCACATGCCCTAGCTCTGACAATGCAAACTTCATGCTTGGTGTTGAAGAATTGGTTCAGAACCAATCTCGCTGCCAGCACATCAGTCGCCATGCCTCTACTCAGTGCCTCTTCTAATTTCCCAAAACGGTCTCTCTCTACTCTAGTCTTCGCTAGTTCCCTGCTAAATTCTACAGTTTCTACTCTAATAGCCTGTTTTAAAAAACCAATAATAATAATGAAAATAATCTTTTCTACTATAGGCCCGAAATTTCCGGTCCTGGATTCATTGGAATTTTTTTTTTTTCATTGAGTGAATCCCTGCTACAAAACCCTTTTTGGGGTCCGAAAAACGGAGTGGGGTGAGGTGGAAGCCTCGGAAATTTCACCCACCCCATTCCCATTCATCTTTTCAGAGTTAGGGTTAGGGAAATCCGTCCCGGATTCATTGGAATTTTTTTTTTATCCTTAGTGAAAATCGTGCTGATGAAAAGATCAATGGGGGTAGAGGTAGGTGAAATTTCTGAAGCTTCCACCTCACCCCACTCCGTTTTTCGAACCCCAAAAAGGTTTTTGTAGCATATTAGGATGTCACAGGAATTCATTCAACGGAGAAAAAAAAATTCCAATGAATCCAGGACGGGGGGGGGGGTCCCTTCGCCGCCCCACCTTCCTGAACCAAAATAAGGGATTTGCAGCATATTAGGAGGTCAGGGTACTTGATTCCACTAAAAAAAAAAAAATTTTTTTTTTTTTTCTTAATGAAAATCGTGCATGTGTTACTCTGAAAAAGTGTGGAACCTCAAGACTAAAACAATACCTGTTGTCATAGGTGCCTTAGGAATGATAGCAAAAGGGGGTGGTTCTTACCTAGTTCAGATACCAGGAAACCCCAAAATGGTAGAAATTCAAAAGATAGTGCTCATGGGAACTGCCCATATCCTACGTAAAATACTGTCTATGTAATCTAAAACGCTCTAGAACAATACAATGTACAAAACCAAATATATGACACCCTAGGCATAATACCAACTTGAACTTCTAACTTGTCTCTTGAGGTCTCTGGGTGAGATTTGGAGTTAACTTGTATAAATACAAAGCAAAAGTCAAGCATAGCAACAACAACAATAATAATAATTGTTATAATATTACTACTACTACTAACACTAATAGCGATAATTATTTCTACTATAGGCACAAAGATTGTACAGGGTGCTGAATAGGAGGTACAATCTTTGGTATCTGGCAGAAGCACTGGGTTTACCATTAAGCAAAATAAGCAAGTGCTAAGGTCATCAAAGGAGGCGGGGGAGAGGGGCACCACAGAAATGATAAATGGTTATTACACAAAGGAAATCACTTTAAACTTGCTAAAATAATATTCGAAGTGGTTCATGTAATTGGAAATATAATTTCGAAGTGTTCATGGTGTTAAAGTGAGGATCTGATCAAAGACTACAATAACAATAAAAAAAAGGAAATTTTCAAATGGAAATAAAGTGAAAGTATACAAAAATAAATTGTTTTCCATCTTACTGTTAGTTTTCTTTCATTTTTAGAAATAAAAATTTATGTTATTACGGAGATGTACTTGCATAGCAAGTGACACAAAAAACCGTTAGATTCACTTCAACATTTAAATTTAACTTGTCGAAGTATTTTCATCGCTTTGAAACCGCGAGCTGTTCACCTGTTCAGTGAACAGGTCAAAGTTTCAATGCAACGAAAATATTTTGACAAATTAAATTTAAATGTTGAAGTGAATCTAATGGATTTTGTGTTTTTAAATGGCTTATAAACCTCTTCCACGCTGCAAAATTTATGTTATAGCTTATTATTGTTTATATTTTGAATTACATAATATGGGTGCACCAAAATAAGAAAGATGGAGATGTTTTGGTAATCTTGAATGGAATACAGAGCTGTTAGAGTAGATATGTAAAATTCACCGTAATCTAAATAAAGGGAGTAAGAGTACCGAAGAAGAATGGTTACCCTAGGTAGGTGTTAAAGAAACACTTCAAGCAGTGTCTACAATCAATATCTAGTCCCTTATGCTTATTGAGTAGGATCAGATCGTCAGTTTTAATGATGATGGTTTTGCATTGGTATAACCGACATTTACGTCCTGTTGTGTGATAGGGAGGGGCAGAATCAATGATCAACCATTTAAATTTCATTCCTTTTGAAGATGGTTTCGGTTAAAGAGGTGGAAAGTCGGAGTTAGCTGTTGTGAAACGAATGAAAATGCACAAGGATTCTATTCTTTGACACCGACAGTGGAACCTACGGGAATACAATCCTTTCTACTATAGGCACAAGGCCTGAAATTCTGCGAGGAGGGGACTAGTTGATTATATCGACCCCAGTGTTTCACTGGTACTTAAGTTATCGACCCCGAAAGGATGAAAAGGTAAATCGACCTCTGTGGAATTTGAATTCAGAACGTAAAGACGGACGAAATGTCGCGAAGTATTTTGCCCAGCGTGCAAATGATTCTGCCTGCTCGCCGCCTTTACCTACGAGTATATAATACTTCAAGACGTTGTGAATCTTGAAAGTACACTTGTAGACATTTTTCCTCACACAATTCCCATTTAGAGAGCAGATTCTAGATGCTCTACAATTACAGTTATAAAGGGATCTTTACCCTTTGAACGGCAGATCGAGAAATTAATTTTTTGTAACTAAGCACTTTCAAACTTCGGATACTGGTAGGATGTCATATAAAACATCTTTTACTCTTAGTGTTTACTCTTTAATAATTAAAGTCAGTTTACTACATGGAGAGAACATCACCGGCATCTCCATGGAAAATGGAAAATTTACAGTAAATTAAATAAAATAAAGAATAAAGCTGTCTATATTTATCTACACATACAGAAATGAAATATAATTACGATATATACTATAGATAAGGCGTACCCCCACCCCCAAATGTCTAAAAAAATCACTCCTTGTCCTATCTGTGAAGTGGAGCTCCCATAATGCACTAAATCTTTTTTTTTTTTTTTACCCTGAATATGCAATGCTGAAATCGAAGTGTGTCAAACACACATGGTGTATTTTTATGCCAACAAACGGAGAGAGAGAGAGAGAGAGAGAGGGGGGACTAGGGGTACCACCTAAGGGCAAATAACTCTAATATACATTATAGTTATTTACCTTTCAAAGTTCGGACAGATAATGACGTCCATTATATCGGGATTTACTAAAAGTTTAATAAACCCAAGGTAAAGATCATAGTATATATATATAATACTCTCTTTAAAGACTTTTATTGATAATTTTCGTTTATCAGTTGAATCTTTAATTGTATTATTATTTTGCTTTTGTAAAATTCATGATAACAATAAACATGTTTCTATAATAAAATAGATTACAGTAATAATTTCTTTAATTGCCAACTCATATGCCCCTTTAATTGTCAAAAAATATGTCCCTTTAAATTATTAATAATGATATTTTTAACGCAAAGATTGAAATTACAGTGTTTATTATTTGATAAATATCCGACCTTGAATGAGCGCTGTCAATGTATGATGTCGGTAAAGCCAAGTCTGCACATCAGTTGGAAAGATTCATTCTTTTTCTTAATGTCATTGAAAATAACGTAGACAGCAAGCAATTCAGTTTCTCTTCTATAAATCTGAGAGATCGTATCTTTTTAAGAAATTTGTAATTCCGACTCCTAGAATAATGTATCTATTTGTAACTTAGCAGCAAGTACTTGGTGTAAAGTACCTTAATGGCATAGTAACTTTTAGTGAATTAATTGAATATATAAATGTAATGAGATCTCAATCAATTTCAACCATATTATTAATAATTTAGGAAGAGTGTTTATGAATTTTCCACGTAATTTAATTTAATCTTAGTTTAAATTTTGGTACAAAGCCAGCAACATCAGAGTAGGGGTTAGTTGATTACATCGACTCTATTTGCTCGGCTCGTACTTTATCAACCCCGAAAGAATGAAAAGCAAAATCGACCTTGGCGGAATTTGAACTCAGAACGTAAAGGACCAGAAGAAATGCTGCTGAGTATTTTGTCCAACGTTCTCACGATTCTGCTGGTTCTTAATCTTAAAAAAAAAAACAGAATAAAATGAAGTTCAGTTTGTTAAAAAGACTGGAGAAAGACAACTAGTTAAATTCGAGAATATAAGAATTTAAAGAGAATTGCTGTAGGATTTCTCAATCATTATTGTCGTCCAGTAAACTTAGACAATCGTATTTGAAACCATAGCTAGCAGCTTTCTATCTTTCAGCTGAGAAATATTAACCTCACTGACACGAATTTGTATGGGATTTGTGTTTTCTTATCTGTTGTTAGCAAGAACTTTTACACTAAGGGCATATAAACATGCTATATACTTTATACATGGAAGCACTCCATCAGTTACGACGACGAGGGTTCCGGTTGATCCGAATCAACGGAACAGCCTGCTCGTGAAATTAACGTGTAAGTGGCTGAGCACTCCACAGACACGTATACCCTTAACGTAGTTCTCGGGGATATTCAGCGTGACACAGAGAGTGACAAGGCCGGCCCTTTGAAATACAGGTACAACAGAAACAGGAAGTAAGAGTGAGAGAAAGTTGTGGTGAAAGAGTACAGCAGGGATCACCACCATCCCCTGCCGGAGCCTCGTGGAGCTTTAGGTGTTTTCGCTCAATAAACACTCACAACGCCCGGTCTGGGAATCGAAACCGCGATCCTATGACCGCGAGTCCGCTGCCCTAACCACTGGGCCATTGCGCCTCCACATACTTTATACACTCTTCAACAGAAAGGAACATGATGAAATAAAGAGAGAATAAAAAAAACTTGTGGAGTTAGTGGTCAATCATTGCAATATACACACAGATACATGCATGTGGAAGCATGTACACATATATGTGCATGTGATTCATGTATATATATGTGTGTGTGTGTGTGTGTCTGTCTGTTTGTGGGTATATAGTGCAAATCCTTTTCTTGTCCTTCCTCATTCACAGCTGTATCATCTTTACTACTCCTGCTGCTTGTTCCATTCCACTCTCTTCTGTATCCTTCTATCATCCCCAACTCATGGCTCCATGCTCTTCTACCCTTCAGTCCTACCCATTTTGGCAGTCTGCTTCCCTTCATTCTCCTTCTCATACAATCTTGCAAACTGATTTTTCAACTTACCTTGTGGCTTGTGGAGTCACTTAGGCACCTCATTACCATCATCTATCTCTTGCAGCACCTATTGTTTTTCTGTTTCTCTTCCTTTCTCCAAATAGATGTGATAGCCATGCAGATCTTCTACAAGTAACTGCACTCTCACTTCCCCCATCTCATGTGGTTCAGTCTTCTCATCCCCTAGAATGAATCCCCAGGGTTTGTAGTTCTGTGAGCTGCACGGAAATCTCAGGCACAAAATATGCACCCAGTCCATGCTGTAAAGTGGTTGGCAATAGGAAGGGCATCCAGTCATAGAAACCATGCCAAAACAAACATTGGAGCATGATGCACTTCTTGAACACATTAGATCCTATCAAACTGTCCAACCCATGCCAGCATGGAACACTAATGTTAAATGATGATGATGATACACACACACACACAACTTTTTCTTTCATATTTGATTAAGTTGGTATTTTTTCTTTTCTCATATTACAGATTGATTTCACCATGCACAAGACTATTTCACACCCAAGGAACTCCTTTGTATTTCCAGACAACTGATTTACTTTAGTAAGTTTGATTGCATTTTATAGTTTACACTGTCATGTTGCTGAAGGTTAGGTCTTCGAGTTTATCTGTGTTACATTCCTAGAAATAACTCTAATTCCATAAAACATGGTCTTTTTATTGCAGTTAAGCTTTGTCAAGTAAGATCAGTTTTGCAGGGAAGAATGCCAGTTAATATGGTTTGAATTACACTAAGTCAAGAGAGATTACATCATTCTCAACAATAAATTAGTACATTTTTTCACAAATATTTAATTGAAATATTACATTTTTGTTTTTGTTTTCCTTTTTTGTAAGTTTTAACTTTTTAATGGGTTTCTATTTTAAAAATGTTTTTGATATCCTATCAATTTTACTTGATGCATTGGAAAATGGAGAATTATTCAAATTAATTACACAGGCCAACAATAAAAAAATTTTTTCTTTATTGTCAAAAAAATGTGAACTTGAACTAGGGGTTTTTTGACACACAGAATCTGAAGGTGACAACCATTTATTACTATCACATCAAGATTTTAAGATACTAGATCCATAGAATTTCATTGTTTTTTTTCAATAAAACAACTTACAAGGAACAAGATATAACTTACAAACATACATAGAAATTGATTTTCTTCAAAATCAGAACATTTTCTGAAAATTCTAGTGAAATAACTTGTAAAAATTAAAAAATTTGTACTGACAAATTACATTGTTTATGCCTAATTTCCCATGAATTTGCATTTGGATGATTTTCTTGAGTGCTGAGCCTCAGGAAAATCATGAACTGAATTACAGCAATAGTCCACTACGATATGCAAGTCCCATCTGCCTTGATATCTTTGTTCTATTGATTCTATGTCCTGATGGAAACATTCTCCCCATTAGTCACTTGTGTCACCAAGATTTACAGGGAATTTATTAAGGGGATTTGGAGATTGTGCAGCTTTATGCTCTTATGCTCCCGACTTTTGCAAGCTCTCCAGCATGCTGTTGACTATTTCAGCTGCTTTCTGTTGCCCAGAAAGTCATTTACAACTATTACAAGTGAATTCCATGTTGCTGCTTCAATGCAATTCATTGAATTTATAAAATTCCCATCTTTCTTTGATTTTCTGATTTGAGGCTCATCAAATGTTTCAGCTTTTATCTTTTCACTGCTCAGACAGGGAAATGTGCTGCAGATATAGTGAAAGCATGGTCCATCTTTACTCTGAGCTTTAATAAACTACTTCATAAAGCCAAATTTGATAGGAGTGGAAGTTGGATGATTATTTTCCTGAAGAGAGAGAGAGAGCAACCACTATATTAATTTATCTTGAACCAAATTCGATGACTGGCACTCGTACCAGTGGGGCGCTAACAGCTCCATCCGAGTGGGATCACTGCCAGAGCAGCTGTTTGGCTTCTGTGCCAGTTGCATGTAAAAAGCACCATTTGAATGTGATCGTTACCAGCGTTGCCTTACTGGCACTTGTGCCGGTGGCATGTGAACAAAACATTCGAGCAAGGTTGTTGCCAGTGCCGCTGGACTGACTCCTGTGCAGGTGGCATGCAAAAAACACCATTTGAGTGTGGCCGTTGCTAGTACCACCAGACTGGCCCTTGTACTGGTGGCACGTAAAAGCACCCACTATACTCTCAGAGTGGTTGGTGTTAGGAAGAGCATCCAGCTGTAGAAACTCTGGCAGAAATGTTAGCATGCCGGGCGAAATACTTAGCGGTATTTCATCTGTCTTTACGTTCTGAGTTCAAATTCCGCTGAGGTCAACTTTGCCTTTCATCCTTTCAGGGTTAATAAATTAAGTACCAGTTACGCACTGGGGTCGATGTAATTGACTTAATGCCTTTGTCTGTCCTTGTTTAGCCCCTTGTGGGTAGTAAAGAAATAAGATTGGAGTCTGGTGCAGCCATCTGGTTCGCCAGTCCTCAGTCGAATTATCCAACCCATGCTAGCATGGAAAGCAGGCGTTAAATGATGCTGATGATGAACACTTAATTGAGTTCATGTTTTTTTTTACTTTATAAAGATAACTACATTATTGTGTAGTAATTCTTTATCATCTTGTACATTTCTTTCTATTGCATGTACATTATTTATAAAATAAATTAAAATTATTCTTTTTTTTTTAACCCAGAAATGAGTCTATTTCATATAAATGAAAGTTATTTTCATTATTCTGATCAACTGCTGCAAAAATTTGAGTTTGCCTTATAAATATTTTCTTTTTAGTGGAATGCCAATGAAAAAAAAGAAGAAAACTGATATCCAGGTGGTTATGGCTCGAGAACAACGAAAACGAAAAAAGATTGAAAAACAAATTAAAAAACTTGAAAAATATTCTCAAAAATTAAAACCTATTGAGGAAGTCCAAATAAGTGCTCAACTTCGGAAAGAAGTTAAGTAAGTTGTCTTTAAAGATAATCATGAATTTCTGATGTTTATTTTCATTATAGATATTAAAAAGTTGTCAGAAATGGTGAAGAACCAGTGTACTTTACACCTTTAGATTTCAGACCACTCTGTCAAATGTAATGTTTATTTATACACACTGTTTTGAATTACCCTTGCATTATCTCATAGCTTTGAAATTTTGATGATGTGATTGTTTATTTTAAGAATGGCATTGTAGAATATGGTCAGTTTGAACATATAATAAGTAGAATATTTGGCTGAATATAGTCTAAATACCAAAGGGTGTATTTCTTCTTTTTTAGTTTAAAATCAACTAGTCAACTTCTTTCATTCATTTTGGATTAAAGTATTAAATACTTGACATATGCTGAGATTGATTTAATTCAACACAGTTTTGTCTCATTGTATATGTAATACAAATTTCATTTTATATCCATTCTGGCCTAGCAAATGATATGTTGTGCCCATTAAAAAAAATGTAATTTTGTTAAATTTTATTCCTAACCTTATATTATTTTCATCTATTACACAAGCTGAATATTATCCACTACTTCTTCATCATCATCATCATCTTGACAATTAGTAAATTACCTTGTGACTTATTGTTTTGCTTCCCTTTTGTCTATGTTGATTAATATTTGAACAGTGGTTTGATGGTATCTCTCTGAGATGTTTGTCAAATATGTATGTGGCACAATGTCATCATCATCATTTCCACTTTTCCATGGAATTTATTGAAGCAGATTTCCTATGGTTGGATGCCCTTCCTGTCACCAAACCTCAACTGTTTCTAGGCAAGGTTATATTTCCCCATGGCCACATATTTTTTACAGAAGACTGGAAACAACATCACTTCTATGATGTTTTGCTCAAACCATCATGATGTTAAAACAAGGTACACTGTCCTGTACCAATGTTTCATGCAAACTGTTAGTGGTTAATAAGGAAAAATTTACTATTATTATTATTGTGCTGTCAATAAAAGGTTTAAGGTGGCAAGCTGGCAGAATCATTAGCATATTGGGCAAAATGCTTAGCGGCATTTCATCTGTCTTTAAGACCTGAGTTCAAATTTTGTTATGGTCCACTTTGCCTTTCATCATTTCGGGGTTGATAAAATAAATACCAGTTGAACGCTGGGGTCAATGTAATCAACTCATTTCCACCTCCCTAGTAGAAAGGATTATTATTATTATTATTGTTGTTGTTGTTGTTGTTTGTTGTTTGTTGTTGTTGTTGCTGCTGCTGCTGCTGTTGTTATTGTTATTGTTATTATTATTATTATTATTATGCAGCTGTCAACAAAAGGTCTCCAGAAACTTTCATATCCACCCATTTACTAAAGAGTGGAAAAATATTGAACATTGTTATATTTCAGTTTTGTAAACATTTATTAACTTGTGTTTTAGTGAGATGTACTAGTCATCCAGCATGATAGCACCAATCCCATCTCAAAGAAAATAGTATTTGAAAATAAGAGAGAATTTTACAAAAAGACAAAAGCTGTAAAAATCCTGCCAAAACAGTTACAGAAGTCTGATGTAGGCTTCTGCCTTGCCATCTCTTGTCAAACCATCCCACCCATGCCAGCATCAAAGGCAGATGTTAAATGATGATGATGAATAGCAATAGCAGCCATTTTGCTATCATTGCTAGTCAAGGAAATTCCTTAATATTGGTTGGATCCTGAAAGAGGAAAGAATGTGGAAAAGTATGTTACAAGGGATAGTACCTCCTTGCCTTTGCAAAGGATTAGAAACTGGCAAAGAGAGCTAAATATTTGTTTTGCCAAAATCAGTGGTTTCCGTGTCTCCTTAAGTCCTAGTTGATGTGTGAAATAATTCAGTTTCCATTGATAAGGGCAGGGCATATGGGAGTGTGTGCTTGTTCTTTAACACCACATAAATGCTCACAAGTTGATGATGCAATATCTAGGGTGACGAAATGCAAGGATCATACACTACTAGTTCATACACACTTTGAATGATAGCTGTAGTGATTTTAATGTGGCAAAATACTTTTATTATTTAATAATCTAATTCTTTTGTTATTTAAAGTAGAAATGTGTAAGATTATTCATGTATCTCATATTCAGACAGATAAATAGATATTTTATGAGTCTTTTTATTTGTGTTGTTATATGAATGTGATTTTATGATTTTTTTTTTTAAAGTCAGAGGCACCGTGCTAAACCAAAGTTGTCATTTGAAGAATCTGAAAATCGAATACTACTGAAAAAAGCTTGGTCAGTTTACCAGAAAAACAAATTTCATGAAGACCTGATAGCAATGGATAATGCTGCAACTGCTCAGAGTGAAGCTTTAGCTGAACTTCGAAAAGAGTCTGAAGAACTCTATCATTTAGCTATTCAGGTAGTAACTTTGTATTTTTTTTCTTTCTTCTTTGTTAATAGTAGATGTGTGTGAGAGTTTTACTGTTGAGAAAATTTTAGGAAAAGTAGTGAGGAGTTGTCAGTTTGTCATAGGAAATTTGAAGTGAGCCTATTGTTTACACCTCTTAAGTAGTTTTCCTAAAAATACTTGTAGACTAGGGCTCACCAAACTTTTTCAACCATCGACTCCCTTTAGCCACTTCTCCTTCTACAATGACCACCCACTTCCTTTAAAATATCTTAATACCCTACCATACCATATCTTACACACGTACCAGGTAATGATACTGGCACAAACGTTTATGAGATATGTATTTAGTATCTCATCTTCCCTAGCAGGCTTAGTCATTAAGCAAACACTTGACAGTCCGCATCCCCTCAAATCACTGATTACGATATCAGGCCTCAAACGTTAGCAACAGCAGACTTCTTGCTGCAGTGAAAAGTTTATGTTTTCCCATGTTTCATGGTGCTAAGTATTTCAAGTTCATCTGGGTGAGCTGGTCTTTTGCATGCCAACTCTCATTTGACCCCCTGTAATTCCTTGCCGACCCCTAGGGGGTCTGTCGGACCCCTTTCTAGACTGTTTCTTTAACTGCTGTTTTAATAGGCTTATCCAATCAGATTATTTAAAATCATTCAAAATAAGAAAATTAAGAATTCATTCTTTTCTTCCTTTTCCATTGTTTCATTTTATTTCTGTACTAATCTTGTTCTAATTTTTCTTTGCTGTTCTTCATTTCAGTCCATGTTTTCAGAACCTGCTCTCCTACTGATTATGATTCTTTGAAGTATTTTAATATACTTTATCTTCTCTAGACAATTTCAATTTTTTCTCATCTGTTTAGTGTATTTGAGAAAATCATTTGTTGTATTTTCATATTGCCATGGCTGTCTTGATCCTATGTCTCCAGCTACCTTCCTCCATCAACTACACAACACAATTATTTCAAATCACATATCTCTAATTATAGTCCTCTCGCCTGAATACATTGGCTTATTGACTGACAATTATCATATTACAACTTTAGCTATCTATCTTTACAAATAGATGTTTAATGAGTATAAATTAGCATTGTTTAATCAATTCAATAGCTCTCTCTTTTTTATTCTTTTAGATTGATGAGCAGCTTATACCTTATACACATCAAGGACCTGTGCGAACAATTCCAATTGATAATTATGAGCCACCTGATGGTGACTACAAAGACACATCTCGGAAATGGGATTAACCAAGTACAGTTTTGTGATTGGTCAAATGGAGTTAGTTTTTATATTGTAATAAATTATTGAAACTTTATGATATTGTAATTCTTATTTGAAAGGTGTATAGCAGAAAGATTAGTTAGTTTACCAGACTAAGAGAATTTAATTCGGCTATCTTTATATTTTAACTTACTTGCTTTTCATTCTCCTGTTCATAAAATAAGTACAAGCCATTTACTAAAGTTGATTCAATGAACTTATTGTTTGTTCTACTATAAATGTTCATGCCATATCATAAATTATTACATATTTTTGTTTCGATAGATTTTAATTCTTGCTGTTAAAATGTAAAATCACTGTACAAAGACACAGGCATGGTTTTGTGGTTAAGAAGCTTGTTTTGTAGCCACATGATTTCAGGTCCAGTCCCAATGTTTAGCACCTTGGTAGGTGGAAGTCTGTCATATATGTTTGTCTCCCTTGACAACTGGTGTTGGTTTATGCCCACCCACCCCAACTTAGCAGTTCAGTAAATAAACTGATAAATGTATAAGTAATTGTTTGATCAATGGCAGTGCCCCAGCCTGGCCAGTCCTATAACAAGTAAATGTTTTCAGTAACTCTCCTTGATGGTCTTGCTGGTTCCCCTACCGCTATGGTTTTATTGTTTAGTAATCAAAATCTAGTCCATCTGTTAGGTCTACTTTTCCTCACACTGCGATCATCAATAATAGCATTTCATATTTCATTCACCCCAATGCCAGCGAAGGCATGTGCACCACTACTGTGTAATATTTCAATTAACGATATTAAATAAAAAAATTATAGTGGCTGTGTGGTAAGTAGCTTGCTTACCAACCACATGATTCCGGGTTTAGTGCCACTGCGTGGTACCTTGGACAAGTGTCTTCTACTACAGTCTTGGGCCGATCAAAGCCTTGTGAGTGGATTTGGTAAACGGAAACTGAAAGAAGCCCGTCGTATATATGTATATATTTGTGTGTCAGTGTTTGTTCCCCCAACATCGCTTGACAATCGATGCTGGTGTGTTTACGTCCCCCGTAACTTAGCAGTTCAGCAAAAGAGACCGTTAGATTTGCTCGACTAAAGGCGGTGCTCCAGCATGGCCACAGTCAAATGACTGAAACAAGTAAAAGAGTATATATGAACATGAGAAGTAACTGCACAAAATAAATGCTAAATATTCATGATTGCTCTGAGAGTTTAATTATCACAATTGGCCTCAATAATGTGCATCTTTATTCACTAAGCATGAATGCTTAGTATATGTGCACATAATATACTCACAAATTCTTTCATCTTAAAACTTTTGAATTAATTCATCCTTCCAGTCAGGATTGCTAATTCAATAAATTTCTAACTAGATCTAGCATATTTTAACACAATATAGCCAATGAATACAATCATCTAGCTGACAGAAATTTAATTATTTTAAAAATAAGGATCTTTCCGGTTTGAACAGCAGTTTTTTTCTAGCAGTGTCATATGAAATTGTCACCCATAATTATGACCCTAGTATCGATCTATTGCATTTCAATCTTTTTTAGGGTTAGGGTTAGTTAGGGGTGGGGGGAAGGGTATTTTTTTTTCTTCACAAATGTAAATAAACCCAATCTGTTTCTTAAACGAGGGACATATTCATACGGCACAGAATGTTTTTTTTACCTCAATAGACGTCATTGATTGGTTGAAATTGCAGAAAAAAACAACAAATATCTTACAAACTATAGAATTTTCTCAATAAAGCCAAGAGAAAAAGATGTTTTATAAACACATTCTACCAGTATACGAAGTTTAAAATTTTTTAGTTACCTAGAAATTATGTTAAAAACTGCCGTTCAAACCGAAAAGATCCAAAAATAATGTAGATTATCATGCTACATTCATTGTTAGCAGTTTACAATTAGTTGAACTAATCATATTTCACGGCAAATTTAAAGACCTACTATATTAGGCAATTTCAGAATGGTCATAGCAGTAACAATGTGACTCGGAGGCTATTTAGCCATTAGTAGTCTGTTTCTGTAACCCAGAACATAGGTGTTATTGGTGCTGAATTCAGCTTTCCTGACTACCCAAAGTGAAACTAAACCAATTTCTGTTTAGTATTGAAAAATGAAATTTAGATGTTATAAGGGAAGCTAAATAAGGTTTGGTAGACTGTTTTATTAAAATATTTACTTTTTAAGAGAATCCTAAAATTTAATTTATTGTTCTTATAATTCTTTAAAAATATCTATTTCTCATAACCATATATTAGTTAATCAGGTAATGATTTTAGCTAATTCTGGCTATAAATATTATCTGATTGTCATCATCATCGTTTAATGTCCATTTTCCAGGCTGGCATGGATTGGATGGTTTGACATGGAGCTGGGGAGCTGTTCAGATTACAATTGTCTGTTGTGGCATGGTTTCTACAGCTGGATTCCCTTTCTAATGTCAACCATTTAAGTGTGTGGAGTGCTTTTCACATGCCACTGGCATGGATGCATTTATGAAGCACTGACCCCTGAAAGAATAAGCTTGTATGTATGGAAGACAGCGATTTTACTTAAAACAAATTGCCACATTCCCGGTCCCTTGTCATTTCCTCAATGAGGCCCAGCGTCTGAAGATCTTCCCTCCACAATTTTAATTTGACAGCTCTGGCTTCGATATGCCAAAATGAAAGGAGAGTACTGTGGCAAATGCTATCAATAACTTAAACAAAATATGAAATCATAAATATACACAAAAGCTGAAAGAAAGAATTAGTTTTGAAATTTTTTCTTGAGGCTAGAGAATTGCATCTACAATTTTAATGGATAAAGAAAAGTATTTCAATGACATTAAAAAATTGCACACTTCTTGCAATCTTCAGTAATAAAGGATTTGTCATCCTTATTCTTTGCATAGAAAACTTTTTCTCAACAGAACTCATCAAATGCAATGCTTAAGAATACCTTTTATACAAGCTGTTAATTTTGCTAAGGGTTTATAATTTTTTATGATGCTAAAGGATAAGAAAGAAGACAGCTGAAGAAATATTTATTGCAAACAATAACTGGATTTATAGATATAATGATAGACAACAATTATAGTCTGTTGCAGCATTCTTTTGTATTAAGTTGTAGATTTTCCCTCATTATTTAAATTGTTTGAAACGATTACAGATTTATATTCAGAGAAACATCAAATAAAAACACAGGCATTCATCACCACAAATTAGTCTCTAAGCTTAATGATGTTCAGAAGTATGCCAAGAGTCAGATATTTATCCATCAACATATATCTTTTAAAATAGGTATAATTTAGTTAACTGGAACTGAATACATAGAAAGACACATGCTTTGTTGTAAACAACTTTGAGTGACCTAAGAAACTTCATGGTGAATATAATTCTGATCAGAATGTTGTATGGAGTTTACCTCTAGAAACCCATTTTTTCACACTTCAATTAATCCATTGAGAATTTTTATTACCGCTCAAAAAGCTTTGCTTGAATTCATTTCATCATCATTTTACATCCACTTTCTGTGGTGGTAAAGTCTGGATGGTTTGACCAGAATGCTATTTGGAGTATCACACCTTGCTCCAATGTCTCAGTTTTGGTGTGACTTTTTGGGCTGATCAGGTCAATTTGTAAGACTAAAGACCTTACAATTGAGAGAGAGAATAAAAGTGAGTACGATGACAAAGGTGAGAGGTTTAGGTTGAAGGAAATTAATCTATCATGAGAGGAACAGTTTCATTGCAAGAGGGTAATAGGAGAATTTAACAGACAGAAGGAAAAGTTTTTTTTCCAGTTAATATTTGAACTATTAAGAAAGATTACAAAGATGTTTAAGAGATACTAATGGTAATCCAGTAAGGTGGTTTAGTATAATGTGTGTGTGTTCATAAGCATAAGGTCTCCACATTAGGGGGTACTGTTATTTTGAAAAATTATGTCTTAGTAGCTAACCATTGACATGTATCTCCGCTCATATTTGTGGTGTGTATATAATACATATACTCACACATTTGCATATATGTATACATTATTTTGGTAGCTACAATAAAAATAAAGGCAACAAGTTATAAAAAGTAAGCAAAAAATTTTACGAACTTCACAGTACCAAATAAAATGTACGCAACAATACTGTAATAAGTAACCAGTCAGCTTGTTACATAATGGGCAAATAGATGTAAAGATGTTGATGTCAACAGATTGATAAAAAAAATAGCAGATTACTGCATTCCTTTGCAACAAATTTTTTTTCTCTATGTAAAAAAGCAAAATTCATGAAGTCTGATGTATGGTAATACATATTGCCAACACTGAAAACAGTGTTTTATGCATGGAAAGAATAGTCTGTTTGATATGCTGTGCTATTTTTATGAAACTGGTTATATACAAGTAAGTTCAGAAAATGAGAGAATATGAAAATTACTGGATGATATTTGAAAAATAGTTGGCTCTCCTATGATATAGTTGTTTTAACAATAAGCTGTGCCTTATTGCTCGGCAGTGATGTAAGTAAAGCATTTCAAAGTTTGATTATTGTGGAGATAAATTATAGATTCAACTACATATTCATTATTAAAATTTTATATATAATACAGACACACAATAATCATTTTACACAATTCTCCCATATGCTAGAATGGTTATGATGCTTTGGTTTGATAAGTTTCAACAGCTCAGAAGACCAGATCTTGCTCTAATGTCTCATTTTTGACATGGTTTCTACAGCTGGACTCTTCTTAATGTCAACCACTTTACAGAGAGTATTGTGTAAATTTTTTTGTTGCACCAGCATTGTTGGGGGTCACCTTGCAAAGCGAAATAGAGCCCATAATGGTTGGGACAAATTTATCATTGTGAGCAGATGGTAATGGTGACAGGAAGCACTAATTAAATGGACTAAGTAATGGATAGGTCAGTCCACCAGCGATACCAGCATGGTTGTATTATTCATCAGGGCTCAAGACAGTTTTCACTAGAATTACATAAGTTAGTTGTTGGGTGTGATAGAGAAGAATCTACCAGAGATAGGAAAGAAAATGAAAAGTAGTGTCAGTAGGTTAGAGAGTGTGTATGTGTTTGATACGACAGTAGGGAATGTTAAATCGGAGAAGATGCATATTGTAAAATAATAAAGACAGGAATGTTCATCATCTAATCCTTTATTAAATATGAACTGAGAACCACAGAACAAATTCTGAGTGTTAACAGTCAACATAAATCATATTAGGGTTGCCAACAAACATACAACAATCTTCAACATGCACACACAGACACCATTTCCATATCAAAAAGATTATTAAAAAAAAGGAAGGTATGTTATTTCAGTCAACAAGAAAGAGCTAGTTACTGATCATTTTATCTAGCTTAGAATGTCTTTTCTCTACTTTGTACGTTTTCTGAATGGGTTACATTAAAACTAGTTATCTTGTGTCAAACATTCAAAATGTACACGTACCAAAAAACAGGCTTTGCAAGTTTTTTTAAATGCTGCTGTTACATTGATTGTTCTCAATATTTTATTGAATTCATTTATCATAAACTCATTCTTTATATCTAGTTGGTTCATCAAAGATTCTTGAAAACACTGATACTTTTTTCTATATGGTTTTAATTTATTAATATTGTATTTTAAGTCCACAGAAGAACCAGCATGAATAACGGTATAAGTAGTGTTATAATGACTTAAAAGCACCATTCAGATCTTGCCCTAATGCTAAGTTGCCCAAGCGCCGTGATACTTCCAACTGTGCCAAGGTAGCATCAAGTAAAGTGTAGAGATGAGTGATTTCATGATCACTACGGGAAAGAGAAATTGCCTTATGAAAATTGGTAACTGCAGATTCTATATTACCTCTGCAAACAGAAAAAAAAGAAAGCAGTTAAATTTATGATTTCAACAGCAAAATTGGGTGTCTGAAAGTCAGTTTAATAGAAAAAAATATTTTTAAAGAGATTTGTTGCCCAAGGCCAGAACAATGCAAGAAGGTAGAAAGTAAACTACAAAAAAAAAAAAAATAAATAAAAAATAAAAAATTGTATTTCTATATTTCAGGGACATGGCACCTTCTTCACAACATTTGGAAAAAATTGTTGCTCAGATGTGTGGGGCAGAAAGGTGACATGCACAGACAGGTGCTATTATGGCAACCAGTCTGCTTCATGTAGTTCCTTCCAATTGGTTAGTGTGTACACCGTGATGTTATCTGTGGTATTTTTCCTCAACAGAACTTTCCTCAGGGATGGACCAGTGTGCACCAACTGTAGGTTGGATATCCCCTTACAGATTGCATGTTACATCTGTCGTTGAAGTGGAGCAGTTTAAGGAAGCGCTTTTCTGATTTGGCATTATGGACCTTCGTATGTGGTTTACCCACTTTTGTTTCATGGATGCAGTTGTTGAGCAACAGATGGCAGATAGCGTTTGTGTGCTAAGCTCTTGAAGAACTGCTCGATGTTGGTTGCTTTGTCAGTTGCTTCACTACATCTGTCTCGTGTGTGTGATCTCATTTTGCACATATGTGGCTTTAGCTCTGGTGGGCAGAGCTGATTCGTAGTGTATGAAAAGATTCCTGTTGGCCACTTTTCTATAAAACTTTGTATAGATGGAACCCTCCACTGTGTTCTTAATTTTGGAAATGCAGCAGAGAGATGGTTCAACTTTATATCTGACATGGCTGCTGACATTGTTGAAACTTTGATGTATGGCAATCGCTTCCTCCCAGGAGGTATCAGGATATTGTCAACGTACCCTGAGAAAAAGACACACGAGTGGTAGGTGTTAAGCATCATGCATTCAAGATGACTCATGTATGAGATGGCCAGCAGGCCTGAGGCCAGATCCCATCGGCAGACTTGAAATCTGTTTATCTGAGCTACTTCAATGTTGTATTGGAAATAGGTGCTACTGACTATGTTTAGTAATATGGAAGACATGTAGTAGTAAAAGTTATCGTAATTCATGAGACACAATATAGAAAAGAGGCTTATTGAAATATTATTTCATGTAACCTTCTTAAAAATTATATTTTTATTTATCTTTTCACCCACAGTTGTTTGCTAAATATTGCAATATACTGGAACTTATCAGTTATCAGCTTTAATTAGTTGAAAGGCATCCCTTTACATGGATAACATGCTAGTCTATTGCAGGTTTTGCCTTTGGGAGGATTTTAGTCCAAGCCTGTTATAAATGTAATATACACAAATTCATAATATATAGATTGGACAATTGAAAGTTAAGTGTCTTTGTTACTGATGCTGCATGTTACTGGTGACATGATACAAACCTGCAATCCTGTGGCCACCTTACCAAGCCACACTTATTTTTGCTAATAATCTTATTCATGTTTGTATTTAAAATGTAGTGTAGAGATGCAGTTACTGTGCTCTGAGATGAAATCCTGTTCAGATTAACTTTGCTGTTCATCCCTTCAACCTATCCAAAGTGACAGACTGGACACCTTGGCTCTTTGCATTCTGAGTTCAAAACTCACTAAAGCCTGCATCAGTAGTAGACAACCTTGTTGCCCAATCTGATAGCACCACCTGGCACCTTGGATACTTTAGCAAAATCCACTTTGTTGCAAGCATTTGGGCTAGGTTTCTCCTGATTTAAAAAAAAAAAGACAAGCTAGTAGAAATATGTAATGAAGTAATATTTTACCTGTGAACTTCTATAGAACCAAAGAGTTCATATGGATATTCATATTTTTCATCCATACTAATAGCTTTCTCAATGTAAGAGCGAATTTTATCAAAGTCTGGTTCTTCACTGAGTAGCAGGACTCTATAAGATAAAATATAAATACCTGAGGTTTCCTGAACATGTATATAAATGAAAATAATATCAATAGTCTTACAACAAATGAGCTACATGCACCTGTAGTCCTGAGCCAGACTCTCTGTTAGTTCAACTTGGTTAGGATCAGCTGGACTCAGCAGAAAATACACACCACTTGTCCCTTTGATACAAGCAAACCTCTTGTTCACCTCTTTTTGGCTTAGGTTAATTAGCCAGCTATTTTTATGTCAGTCTTGCACTTCTTACACATACATCATACAGTCTACCTTTGACACAAAGAAAGGAATCCATTACTTATTTGTCAACAGAGACGACGACTCTCAAAACTGCTTTCGTCTCTTCTTTGCTCTAGCTACTACAGTTTTGATACAACTACATTTACCACTTATTTAATTCCCTTAGATAACCAACAAAATCTAGTGAGCTATCTGAACAGTTCATGGACTTTATTTCACAGGTGCTTCTGTTGTCAACTACTTTGTAGTTCTGATTCTCCGTCAGTCTGAGAATCCACTGCACCTTTTGTATACTTATTGCTTGTGTTGAGTACACATCATTGAGTTCCTATCTTTCCCTTCCTACCATTGAACAAGATTATTTCCTAAACATACTGTGATTGCATGCTCTCTTAGTAATCACACTGTTCTTTGACAAGACAAAGAGAGATAAATACATGTATAAAAATCATATATATACATATATATATATAGATAGATAGATATCATCATCATCATTTAGCATCTAACTCATGCTGGCATGACTGGAACTGGTAAGCTGGAGAACTGCACCAGCCTCCTGTCTATTTTGGTTTGGTTTCTATAGCTGGATGCCCTTCCTAACAACAACCACTCCACAAAGTGTAGTGGATGCTTTTAATGTGTGATGGATAATACATTCAACCACTGTAATGAATTCAATTGCTGAAGTTAACAAACACAATTAAAATACTTGGTTATCAGAAGATAGATACCACTTATAAGTTATCTTTGAATTTAATAATCGCCACACACACAGACACACTTGTTAATAATAAAAACTTTATACAATTTAGTGTGTATGTATGTGTGTGCCAAGAGAAAGAAATAGTATACAAGTTTCTGTGATGCAATTAGCTTTAAAAATTTACATTATATACAACTGATATAATATTAAGGGAGAGTTTACGAAAAAAACAAAAGACAAAGACAGGTGGTGTACAAAACAAACAGATGTATTAGTATAACATACATATAATATTAAAATGGAAACACCTTTCTTTAAACATAATTGACATTTTTTCTGATAAAATTATGTAAAGAGAACTAACCCCATGTATACAGTTGCCATTGCATTATCTTCTTCCAACTCCAACACTTTTTCAAAGTGATGTCTAGCTTTTTCTGGTTTGTTTTGCCCCAAAAGTGTCTGCAAAGAAGAGTTTTAAATGTTTCATAAGGGATTATGAAATCCCCAAATTTGTTACAGCATTTTCAAGTTATGATGGAAGAATTACTGGAATGATTAATGAGCTACATTTCATCCAAGAAATATTTAAGGTTTTCCCTAAATTTTCATTATTTAGCGAAATCAAAATAATATGCAGGAGTATATTAAATCATATTCATTATAAAGCATGAACTTATATAACTAAGAATCACTTTCTATAAACATCAAGTTATAGAATTCTGAAGTAATTTATGTATAATTTATTCATTTACATACAATCTTACATTATATTGTCAAGTAAACAAAACCAACTCAGATTTAGTTCCAGACCTTAAAGTTTAACAAATAAACTAAACATCAAAAATATGAATTAGAAAAATATAAGTTGGATAATTTAATTAGTGTCTTCAGAAAAACAAATATGCCAAACAAAGAACTGGTTTATTAAGTCTGAAAGCTAATTACCTGTCCAAATTTGATCCTAGCTTCAATACAGTTTGGGAATTTTTCCACAACTCTTTCAAATTGGGATGCCACTTTCTCCAAACCATCAGCTGAGCTATTTATTAAGGCAGCTCGATGTTCTAGAAACAAATCAATAAATCAAAACTCATTTTGTCATAAAATATGTAACAAATGAAAAATGACAAATACTGAACTTTTAATATTAATAGCTATTTATCACCAGCACAAGAACAGAACAACAGTTTTGACGACTAAGAATATTAAGAGAGTTGCAACCCAACTATACATACTTTTTGCGAAAGAAATATATATCAATAAAGACTGAATGTATGGATTTGCAATCTAAATAAAAAATGTTGGTAGAGAGAAAAAGGCTTGTCTAATAAATAACTGTTTATATTTTGATTTGATTAAATTCTTGATTAAAGATGTTAGTTAACAGAATTAACTAATATAAGGAGCTATAATGTTGGCATACATAAAATAATGGTGAACATGTTTAGCAGATTTGCATTCACCCATCTTGTTTTAAAAGAGAAATATTTTAAAGTTTGAATTTCTGTGTGACCCTTAAATTAACATATTTCTGTTGAAATACAGTGCTTTTGTTTCAATTCATTTTGAAAACAATGAAGAACCTAGTAAAATAATTTTGTCATTATCAAGCTGGTGTTTGGAATATAAATTAACATGAAATTTGGAGGGAAGGTTTTAATTTAGATCACTGTAAAACAGAAAGTTCATATCATAGAAACAAGGGTGGTCTCAAGCAGGTTACTATCAAAAGGGCTAAACCATATCTGCTTCTAATCTATTCTGCACGCACATATATATACACACACCACCACTACCACCGCCAAAACTTCTAAACTATTGTTTCCTTTATTGACGATACTGTACAAGAATTGTGACACATGTAACATTTATTTTGCATAAAGATGTTATAAAATAAAAGCCTTTTAAATACCTCCAAGACACTTATAAACATGGGCATGAGGGAAGTTTGGATCCAGTTCTATACATTTTTCATAATCCCGAACACTATCTTCACAGCGATCTTGTAACATCAGGAGCTAAGAACAAAATGAATATATAGTTGCTAAATAAACTTAAATCTTTGTAAATTCAAGAGAACATCTTAAGCATGATAGAGTCATGGGGCAACAAAGATCCTACAGTTACCAATTTCCACACACAATTGACAAAAAAAAACAAACAGTTTTAGAAGTTGACATCATAAAAGGATTTTGTTTACTAAAGGGAAGGCAATTGGCAAATCTTCAATTAACTTCCATGATATCTTGTACATAATTATATAAAAAAATTCCCATTCCAGTAAGTAACAAACTCACTAATAACAATTAAATCATTTCAAGGTCAATCAAATTAATAGAATAAATACTTATTAGCAGTAGTGAATAATTTTGTTTAAATCAGTAAAAAAATATAAAAAAGAAAAAGACAACTCCAGTTTCACATTTTAGCATGTGACTTGAATCAAGATCATATCAAACATAAAAATAGACACACATTGTTATATCCACTTCTGTTGTATTTGGGTAGTGTTATACTTTATTACAAAATAATGTAAGGCATAGGCAAGGATATGTAGTTAAGTTTGCTTCTCAACCACATAGTTCTGCATTTAGTTCCACTGTGTGGCACCCTGGGGCAAGCATCCTCAACTATAGCCCTGAACCAACCAAAGCCTTGCGAGTGGATTTGGTAGATGGAAACTGAAGGAAGCTTATTTATTTGTGTGAGTCTGTCTCCTTGTCTTGACATAGCATGATAGCTATAAATGAATGCCCTTCATTTACAATTTTCTGTGAAAACATGTCTGGCCATGGGGGAAATATTAGCTTGCTTCGAAACAGGTAAGAGTGACAGGAAGGGCATCTCACTGTAGAAAATCTGCTTCTATAAATTATTTTACTTTTTCCAGTCATTTGATTGCAGTTATGCTGGAGCATCACCTTTAGCTGAGCAAATCAACCCTAGGACTTAGTCTTTATAAACCTAGTACTTATTCTATCGGACTCTTTTACCGAGCCACTAAGTTACAGGGACATAAACATATACAAACACACACACATCATCATCATCATCATTTAACGTCCGTTTTCCGCGCTAGCACGGGTTGGACGGTTCGACCGGGGTCTGGGGAGCCAGGGGCTGCCCCAGGCTCCAGTCTGGTCTGGCAGTGTTTCTACAGCTGGATGGCCTTCCTAACGCCAACCACTCCGCGAGTGTAGTGGGTGCTTTTTACGTGCCACCTGCACAGGTGCCAGAGGGGTCTGGCATCGGCCACGATCAGTTGGTGCTTTTTTCTTTTGTGCTACCGGCACAGAAGCCAGTCAAGGCGGTGCTGGCATCGGTCACATTCAGATGGTGATTTTTATGTGCCACCGGCACAGAAGCCAGTCGGGGCAGTGCTGGCATCGGCCACGTTCGGATGTTGCTTTTTATGTGCCACCGGCACAGAACCCATTCGAGGCGGGGTTGGCATCGGTCACGTTCGGATGGTGCTTTTTATGTACCATCGGCACAGAAGCCAGTGGAGGCTGCACTGGCGACGGCCACGTTCGGATGGTGCTTTTTATGTGTCACCGGCACAGGTATCACAACTACTACTGTTTCCATTGATATTTGGTTCGATGTTCATGTACATGCACTTGACTCAACAGGTCTCCTCAAGCACAGCGAGATGTTCAACGATCGGTTGGTGCTTTTTATGTCCCACTGGCACAGAAGCCAGTCGGCGCGGTGCTGGCATCGGCCACGTTCGGATGTTGCCTTTATGGCACAGAAGCCAGTGGAGGCTGCACTGGCAACGGCCTCGATCGGACGGTGCTTTATATGTGTCACTGGCACAGGTATCACAACTACTGTTTCCATTGATATTTGGTTCGATATTCATGTGCCACCGGCACAGAAGCCATTCGAGGCGGGGTTGGCATCGGTCATGTTCGGATGGTGCTTTTTATGTGCCACCGGCACAGAAGCCAGTGGAGGCTGCACTGGCATCGGCCACGTTCGGATGGTGCTTTATATGTGTCACCGGCACAGGTATCACAACTACTGTTTCCATTGATATTTGGTTCGATGTTCATGTGCCACCGGCACAGAAGCCATTCGAAGCGGGGTTGGCATCGGTCACGTTCGGATGGAGCTTTTTATGTGCCACCGGTACAGAAGCCAGTGGAGGCTGCACTGGCGACGGCCACGATCAGATGGTGCTTTCTATGTGTCACCGGCACAGGTATCACAACTACTGTTTCCATTGATATTTGGTTCGATGTTCATGTATATGCACTAGACTCGACAGGTCTCCTCAAGCACAGCGAGATGTTCCAGGATCCAAGGTACTTTGGATGTGCAGGGTGTATGCGGAACTGGTGCCGGGAGCATCCCGGGTCTTAGTAGTCACAGCACATCTCCAGAGGTCTCGGTCCTTCGCCATTGCCTCAGTGAGGCCCAACGCTCTGAGGTCATGCTTGACTACCTCATCCCATGTCTTCCTGGGTCTACCTCTCCCCCTGATTCCTTCAACTGTTCGGGAGTGGCACTTCTTCACACATCTCTCCTCATCCATCCGCAGTACATGACCATACCATCGCAAGCGTCGCTCTTGCACACCGCATCTGATGCTTCTTATGCCTAGCATTTCTCTCAGGGTGCTTACACTCTGTTGTGCATTCACACTGACATTACACATCCAGCGGATCATGCTAGCTTCATTTCTTTCAAGTCTACGCATGTCCTCTGCAGTCACGGCCCATGTTTCACTGCCGTGAAGCATGGCAGCTCACACACATGCATCATACAATCTACCTTTCACTCTGAGTGAGAGACCCTTTGTCGCCAGTAGGGGTAGAAGCTTTCTGAACTTTGCCCAGGCTATTTGTATTCTAGTGGTGACACTCTCTGAGCATCCACCCCCACTACTAACTTGGTCACCCAGGTAGCGGAAACTATCAACTACTTCTAGTTTATCCCCCTGGAGTGTGATGGAATCTGTTTTTTGAGTGTCTGTGGTGTCTATTGTCCCTGTGCATCTGCCGCACATGAAAGCTATCTTATCAGTTAATTTCCCTTCGATGTTGCTGCACCTCCTATGCGTCCATAGCTTACACTGGGTGCATCTTATGGAGTTTCTACCTACACCTTTCCTACAGCTTGAGCAGGGCCACCTGCCCGATGGGGGGTGTACTGAGTTCGCCTTTCTGCATACTATAACTTTGGTCTTCGCTACATTTACTCTAAGGCCCTTATACACACATATAGGATGGGCTTCTTTCAGTTTCCGTCTACTAAATCCACTCACAAGGCTTTGGTAGAAGACACTGAATCCAGAAACCATGTGGTAGGTAAGCAACCTACTTGCCACACAGCCATTCCTGTTATCAAGTCTATTTCAAATTATGTATTTTTGAAAAACAGATGTGAATGTTCTCAAAGACTTGATAACAGAAACAATGCATTTGCGGCATATTAGGAGCTCAACTAAGATGATAACAGCAAAAAGTTGAAAAAAAAATTTCTGGTGAAATCAGGGCTGGAGGATTCCTGAGGGTGCACCCCACCTCTCCATTTTCCACAAAAAAAATGCATTTGCAGGATATAAAGAGGTCATCTAAGATGATAACATAAAAAAAAAAAAAGAAAAAAAAAATACCGAAAAACTTTTCCAAGTGAAATCAGGGTCAGAAAGGGGAATTTCCACAGTTCCATCCCACCCCACACATTATTCAACAAAAATAATGCTGGAGGTGGGGTCAGAAAAGGGAATTTCCAAGGTCGCCCCCACCTCTGTTTTCCATGGGGAAAAATGCATTTCCAACAGCTTACGAGGTCAACTAAAATGATTGCACTAAAAAAAAAAAAAAAAAGTGGGAAAACAATTATTTACTACTGAAATTGAGCTGGATGTGGAACTATAAATTTACCTAAACTTCTCAGCATATAGTTGTTATTTTGAAATGCTTGTCTTCTGATATTTGTGAGTCTATCAAATAAATATTCAACCCTATTAAATGTTGGCCTTCCTAAACATGAAATAATACGATAGTTCCAGCCCTAAATGAATTCAACTTGTACTTTTAAAGACGTTCTTTACGGTAACGTAAAATATTGAACTTCAGATAGAATAAAGTAAAACATAGCTATGAATAAAAAGTATGTAGGTTATAAATTTTGATTGAAGAGATGGAGCCTCGAAATAAAAAGTTGCAGGGGGCCTCTAAAAGTCATGCGACAGCCCTGGTTCCACTGCGAGCCACCTTGGAGAAATCTTCTATGACAACCTTAGGCAGAGCAAAAACTTCTCAACGGATTTTGTAAATAGAAAACCGTAAGAAGCCTGCCATATGTATGTGTGTGTGTTCATGTCCTCTCATCTTCACATTGCATGACAGTTATAAAGAAGCATCAGCATCTTTCATTTCCAATCTTCTATGTCAACAGGCGAGGGCTGGTGATAGGATCTACTCATCCAATCCATGCAAATATGGAAGAGAGGATATTAAAATGACAATGACGCTAATTTCTAAATTAAATGAGCACACATGCAAAACAAAAAACTATAAATCTTTCACTCTGTATCAACAATCTCATCAAAGACATAATTAGAGTTTTCAATGCCTGTGTGTAACAGATGTGCAGGTACAATAAACACTGACTTTCTCAAATGTCCAGAAAGATCCTTGGGTGATAGCTTCCATTACCTAGGCAACTAAGTTAGCAGTGGAGAAGGATGCTCTAAGAGCGTAGTTGCTAGAATGAGAACGAGTTAGGCAAAGTTCAGAGAGCTGCTACTTTTGTTAGTAACAAAGTGCTTCTCCTACAGAGTGAAAAATAGATTGTATGATGCCTGCCATGCTATATGGCAGTCAAACATGGTTGATGACTTCAGAAGACATGTGAAGGTTTGAAAAAAATGAAGCCGGTACGCTTTGCTGGATGTGCAATGTCAGTATGCAAGTATGATAGAGTGTAAGCACTTTATTTCATATTTTTATGCATCAGGCCATAATTATTGTTCAAATGGTATGAGTGCAAAGACTCACAGAGACAAACACACTTGATGGGTTTCTGTAACATCTCCAGCTATCAAATTTCACAGGGCATTGTTCAACCCAAGACCACAGTAGAAGACACTTGCTTAAAGTGCTATGCAGTGGGATGGATGCCAAAAACCACACAACTGATAAGTGATCTTCTTAACACACAGCCTGCCTGCAGTAAAAATGATTTCAAAGTATTGCTGTAATATAATCACATCATTATATTGCAAAACATACTTCTCAAAATGAAAGATCATTTAAAGCAAATTAATGAAATAGATTGTTTTGCTTGATCAAGGGTGGGAGGGCTAAGGAGATGTCTATTTGCAACTTCATAGCCACCTAAAAAAACAATTAATGAAAGCATAGTACATGCTACTAAGATATATTTGCTTGTGAGTAATGGTTAAGTTGGGAGATAACTTACTTGACCTCGATGGAAATATATATCAACATTTTCTGGGTCAATGTTAATGGCTTCACTATACATTTCCATAGCTTCTATAGCCATGCTTTGTTGACTGTAGCAACTAGCTTTCTTGATTAAAGCACTGACTTTCACCTAAAACATAAAGAAAAGAAAATAATAATAGGAAGCAACAGAATTAGTTAATACAGTTCTATATTTAAGAGATGAGGAATTATGTACATTATATACAATTGCCGGACACTTGTCCTCATCTTGTTTGTTAACACGTTTCGGCTGATATACCCTCCAGCCTTCATCAGATGTCTTGGGGAAATTTCGAACCTGGGTTCTCATTCCTACGGTATTTTTTGATGTTGTTATTCTTATTATTCAGGTCACTACCTGGAATCAAACTTGGAATCTTGGGGTTAGTAGCCCGTGCTCTTAACCACTACGCCATATGCCTGTGGGCAATTATGGAGCGAATTTTAGGGCTTATAAATCTAATATTTTCCTATCCTTCCTTAATACCAGTTTCCATATGCTACTCATATCTGCACTTGGTCTGCTTAGGAGGTTGTTGTGTCCTAGCATATGTGCTGCATCTTTTAGTTTTCATATTTTCCAGTGGTGTTCTCTGTCTATTATTTTAACTTCATCCCACAGGGGAAGGTGGTCTCCATTTTTCCATACATGATCAGCTATACCCGATTTATCAATATCTCCCTATGTCACAGATTTGCAATGTTCCTCTACCCTTATTTTGAGGGGGCAGCATGTTTCGCCTTTGTATAACCTACAACAGCTGCATGGGATGGAGTACACACAGTTCTTAGTCATATTCTCTTGTATTGGTGGTTTTACTTGAAGGAGACATTTGCGAAGTGTTGTATTACTTTTGAATACTGTCTTGATGTCATATGGGCTGCATATCTTTTGTATCTTTTTGGAGAGGCCTTTCGCATAGGGTAGACAGACTGTGAACAGTTTATCAGTTTCATCCTCTCTTTTCTTCATAATTGGAGTGGAGAGTAGAGGAACATCACAAAGCTGTGACATGTGGAGATATTGATAAATCGGGTATAGCTGATAATGTATGGAAAAATGGAGACCACCTCCCCCTGTGGGATGAAGTTACCACTGGAAAATACGGAAACTAAAAGAAGCAGCACATATGCCAGGACACAACATCCTCCTAAGCAGACCAAGTGCAGCTATGAACAGCATATGGGAACCGCTATTAAGGAAGGATAGGAGAATATTAGATTTATAAGCCCTAAAATTCACTCCATAATTGCCCACAGGCATATGGCAGAGTGGTTAGGAATTCGGGCTACTAAGCCCAAGATTCCAAGTTTGATTCCAGGCAGTGACCTGAATAATAACAACATCAAAAAATACCTCAGGAATAAGAACCTAGGTTCAAAATTTCCCCAAGACACCTGATGAAGGCTGGAGGGTATATCAGCTGAAACATGTTAGCAACAAACAAGATGAGGATAAATATCGTCGTACAGAATTAGTTATTTATGTCAACTGACATATTTTATCATATATTTAAAATTTTAAATAAAAACCTTCAAAATACTTCTGTCTAAAAAATCTAAAACAGATAAAGAATGTTGTGATTATGAAACACTTACATTTTTATTAACATTTTCACTTAGAATTAAATCCTCAAAGTCAGTTATGGCATCAGTAAAAGCACCCATATAAAAGTGAGCAGTTCCTCGTAGCAATCTTGCTTTGTTTATATAGGGGGAGTCAGGTTGATCCATTTCTTTTGAACATAAATCAATGATATTATCACACTGACATTTAGAAAATTGTTTGCAAGCCTCTATAAAGGGTGAACTGAAAATAAAATAAAATTTGTAAATGTTATAGAATATCATAAAAGAAAGGAAAGCATGGCATTAAATCTTGAATGAACAGTTACAAAACTTAATGGGTATCTGGCCCTGAATTACTCCTTCACAGATTAAAGCTATAGGGTGAAGAGAGCAGAACCTTGTGGATAATTATCAAAATGTTCTCATTCAGCATATCATCAATCCTGACCTCCATATTGAGAATTTCTGTAGATAAAAGCTTCAACAGTACTCACATCCAGCTATCAATGTTTATCTTTTACTAGGTTAGACATGTACAAATTGTTGCGTTACATAGACATCAGTGGTTCTAGAATTTGATGCAAATGTCATCAATTTCAGCTCATAACTGTCACCGTACAACTTACAATATATGATCCACTAGATCATGACCACTGTAATTCCTGTTTAATGCACTGCCCCTGAAACATCATCTTCCTATTTTACAGTGTGAAAAAGTGCCACACCCTAGCGGTTGAGGGAACCTGTGGAAGAGGTAGACCCAGGAAAACCTGGGACGAGGTGGTGAAGCACGGCCTTCGAACATTAGGTCTCACCGAGGCAATGACTAGTGACCGAGACCTTTGGAAGTATGCTGTGCGTGAGAAGACCCGGCAGGACAAGTGAGACCATAACCCGTGGCCTCTACCTGGGATGTAGCCAGTCCGCTTATGCATAATTTTCCTTCTTGGGACACAAAACTCTACTTGCGAAGACCTGTCGAGGCAAGTGAAATCGAAATCGATCAAAATCAATGGAAATTGTAGTTGTGATACCAGTGCCGGTGGCACGAAAGAGAACCATCCGAATGTGGCCATTGCCAGCACCGCCCCGACTGGCCTCCGTGCCATTGGCACGTAAAAAGCACCAACTGATCGTGGCCGTTGCCAGCCTCGTCTGGCACCTGTGCCGGTGGCATGTAAAAAGCACCCAACTGTAGAAACACTGCCAGATCAAACAGGGCCTGCTACAGCCTCCTGGTTTCCCAGACCCCAGTTGAACCGTGCAACCCATGCTAGCATGGAAAGCGGACGTTAAACGATTATGATGATGATGATATATATATATATCCTGTGATTGATCAGACTATTGGATGTTATAAAAATATTGCTGGCCACAATGTGCTTGCATCATTTTAGCTTTTGAATGATGCCACCCTACTAGCTAGACAAGCAGGTCAATATATATATGTATATATCATCATCATCGTTTAACTTCTGTTTGCCATGCTAGCATGGGTTGGCAGTTTAACTGAGGTCTGGAAAGCCAGCAGCAGCACCAGGCTCCAATCTGATCTGGCAATGCTTCTACAGCTGGATGCCATTCCTAACGCCAATCACTCAGAGTGTAGGGGGTGCTTTTTACTTGTCACAGGCACAGGAGCCAGTCAGGCCTGGTGCAAAAAGGTAAAATAAACTCAAAAATACGAATATATGTATGTATTTATTAATATTTAGCAAAAGCAACAGAATGACTCAAGGTTCAAGAGTTTTGTGCACTGGCATTTACGTGCCAATGCACATAACTCTTGGACCTTGAGTCACTCTGTTGCTTCTGCTAAATGTGTGTGTGTGTGTATATATATATACACACACACACACACACATATATATACACATACATACATATATATATGCATGCATACATACATACACATATATGCTGAAAATATGCTTTTTTGCATATTGGACTTATCTATAAGGAAATAAATGAAAGAGGAAAATAAAATTGATAGAAAACAAGTTAATCGCAAGTGAAACATTCAGTGAAATTAAGGAATTAATGATAACACAAGTACTAAAGATAAAGTAGAAGACTTAAGATCAAATAAAATAAAATGTAGATACCTTTCAAGAATTTTTGAAGTGTCAAAATTGAAAATTGGATCATTCCGGAACATATCTCTAAAAACTTTCATGAAAGTCTTTGACGGTAGAGAAGGTTTACGAGACTACAAAAAGCAAACAAGTACACTGTATCAGACAGAATATTTACTTTGCCAAAGATAACCTCATTTCAAAATTTAAGAAAGATTAATTTATTTTTAACTCAGGAAATGAAAATAAAATTTTCCACTTTAACCATAAAATTTAATGTTTCAGAAATTTAACAGGAATTTCTAAGGTATTCATTGGCTGATTCTACTTCCATAAATAACATTTCAGTATATAAATAGCAATTTGTAAGTTACATATAAGGTACACTGACAGATAAATATGCTTGTGTAGAAGCAGAAAACACCTATATCAAATGAGCTCTTCAGATTTCTTTTGCATTTGATCTATAAAAGTGAAGTGGGAACAACTCAAGTGTAACAGAGAAACTCACAAAAAGGGCCGAGATTAACAAGAATTTTACAGTATGGATAGCTGTTTGTCAGTTATTCAAAGTCCCATTTTTGTCAACCTTAAAAGCCAAATAAGATTGGAAACTTTATACACAAATAGCTAGCTTCTTCAAGACATCAAGGATATCTCACAATGAAAGTAACACCACAAAGGGGATAAATGTATCCGATGTACATAGGAAATCAATTCTAAAGTAGACTTATAGCTGAAATATGAGTTGAGTAATATTTGTTTAATAGGAATTTGACAAATACTGTTAGTGAACAGAGAAACCAGCAAGAATATTAAAAGTTGTATGCATTGTGTAAAAGACTTCACTGGTTTAGATAAGAGTGAAGATATACGTTAATGCATACAGTGATATAGCTACAAGTAGCTAGGGTTCATAAATGAATTACCAAAAAGCAATGGTCCTTCTCATTCTGTTCTGAAGAGGGTGGATAAAAACATAATATACCATCTTGATATTATTGTGCCTTATTTTGTCATAGCTAGGAAAGGCAGCTACTAAATGTTTTTTTAAAAATTAAATCAAGGAACACTTATAATTTATTTATAAAAAAATGTTTTACAAAGAATCATACATGTATGAGAGAGAGAGAGAGAGAGAGTGTGTGTGTGTGTGTGGTGTGTGTGTGTGTGTGTGTGTGTGTGTGCATGTGTGCGTGTGCGTGCGTGCATGCACACATATGTACAATTTTAACTGATGGAGTATCAATATGTTCAACAACTAAGTGTTTACTAATCTTAGAAAACTATTAACATATTTATTTTCTGCTTTCCATCATAAAATCCAGTTTTGATATAATTAGTAATAAATATCCAGATTGCATAAAAAAATAAAAACAAGCAAACTTACAGCCATTTCAACTTTAGCTTTCTGCTTTCCCATATCTCGCAGAACTCTTTCAGAAAATTTGACTGTGTTTACATTTGAAAAATTTTCCAACATGCACAACAATGTTAAATCTGAAAATGGAAACAGAAGTAGAAAGCTTTTTAAATAGCTGGAGATTGTAATAAATAATTAACATATAAACAGTATAGATTAAAATGATGCAATGAGATTCACAGGCACCCACTACACTCTTGGAGTGGTTGGTGTTAGAAAGAGCAACCAGCCTGGAGTCTGGTACAGCTCTCCAGCTTACTAGTTCCAGTCAAACTGTCTAACCCATGCCAGCATGGAAAATGGATGCTAAATGATGATAAATTTTGTTGGTTTATGAGAGAGCGAGAGCAAACTAGCATGCAAAATGTGTATAAAATCAAAATGGCTGAGTAGATAAGATATTAGACTAACACTTTACATTAAACCTCTATGTTTTGTGGTGTATTTGGAAAGTATGCTTAATTCTATGTGCTCCAGTTCTATTTGTTATGATTAGCTACTAAAAATACTCTTTTCCACTCTAGGCACAAGGCCCAAAATTTTTTGAGAGGAGGCCAGTTAATTAGATTGACCCCACTACACAACTGGTACTTAATTTATTGACCCCAAAAGGATGAAAGGCAAAGTCAACCGTGGCGGAATTTGAACTCAGAACGGTAAAGACAGATGAAATACTGCCAAGCATTTTGCTTGGCGTGCTAACAATTCTGCCAGCTCGCCGCTAAAAAATATTAATGACAAACTGGTATCCTGTTAAAGGTGATATTTATCTTCCATTTACTTAACTCCATAAAACAGCAGCTAAGTGATGATCATTTAAAATATTTTGGGGATTTTGAAGACATTTTATTTTATAGTAAGTGCAGGCATGTCAGCATGATTGTAAAGTTTGCTTTCCAACTTAACGAGCTCAGGTTCAGTCCCATTCTGTGGCACATTAGGCAAGTGTTCTACTATACCTTTGGACTGACCAAAGCCTTGTGAGTGAGTTTGTGTATGTTTATGTCTCCTTGTCTTGACATCATACAATTGCTGTAAATGAATATCATTCACTTTCAATATTCTACAAAAATATTTCTGACCATGGGGAAATATTACTTCGCATGAAAATAGGTGTTGGCAACAAGGGCGTCTGGCTGTAGAAAATCTGCTTCAATAAGGTCCTTCAGATCCATGCAAGCATGGAAAAGTGAACATATATTAGATTGAACAGGACACCATCCAAAACTGATGAAGCTTACGACAAGCATTTAAATATGTTATGATGAAAATGGTAGAAGCATGGTTGATAGTGACAATGATATGGTTCAGTTATTCTTACCTTCTAAAGCAATTTTCAAGTTGCCTGTCTGGTCAGCAGATTTGGCTCGGCGAGTTAAAGCTTTCATATATTTAGGATTTAACTCCAAAGCTTTGGAACAATCGCTAATCACTTGTTGGTGGTTCTCCTACAGAAATCAAAAGTAAAATTACTCAGGTGAAAAAAAAAATGTCATTATGCGAATGCTTAATACATTGATGCATCCAAGATGAAAAAGAGGTGAATAAACAATGGATGGGACTGAAAGTGATTAAATCAAATCTGATAAGAATTCATTGATAAAGCATCAAAAAAGGTATGAAAAGATGCCATATGCAACCTGCCCTTGTTTAATCTTGCTGGCATAGAAAATTGAATGGCTTGCTGATACTGATTAATAAGAATAATTACTATTAATTACCATTTACTAACTATGGATGGCAGTACACAACTCAGATTCATGAGAATGTTTACAAGACAGCAGAGAGAAGAAACAAGAACAATGTGTTTTACCCTGGACCATAATACATAATACTTGAATATTATCAGGAAGCATCAATATTGCTTGAGAGAGATTGTATGCCTTTTAAATGTGTCAAAAATATTGTTATCACTAGCGAAAAGGTGAAGAGAATATCCTAACAAGCATGTGTTATGAATAGTTTTGTATTGCAATGAAATATTATCAATCATTCTTATACCTGTGTTTGAAAAGCTGGCAGGAGTTGGATCCATATTTAATAGTTCAATATACTGCAGATGATTAAATATCTTAATTTCAACAACTAAGTGAGCACTAAACAACCAATGATTCCAACCACAGATTAATTACTGGACTTGAAAAGAATTTTATTTACTATCATCCCTAGGAGTGGGAATATTTTCAAGAATTGAATGGAGAGGGATTGTGAGAACGGGAAATAAACTAGTTACTCAATGAGGTAACCATTAGAAAAGGCATAAATGTAATGTTTTTAGTGATACTTCGGATCTGTTTAGATTTGTAAATCTCTATATAAAAAAAATCTGCTAATATTAAATGAACAATTGTTTCACTTTGATATCCAGTCATTCTTACAGTTACAGAAAAGTGACTGAATAATTAAATTATATTTTCATTGCTTTACACCCATTTTCTGAATTACTAAAATGTGGATTACTATTATTTGTTTTATTTTATGAATTTGATTATTTGCATACTTGAAGTGCAAATTCAAAGAACTGTTAATCCTGCAGGCAACAAAGAGGTTCTCTCTCCATGCAAAGAGCAGACTGTAAGACATGCATGAAGAGCATAAAACAGAGTAATGAAACAGGGGTGATTAGTGCAGAAGATTTGCAACAATCGAGGAGAAAAGAAGCCATTTACAAGAAAGATTAAATACATTAAGTAATCAACAAAAAAATCAAATAAGTTTTAAAATTTTCTTTTTTACTGAGAAAACAAATGCCTCATGTAAAAGAAATGGGTATAGTCAACTGAAAAACGCCAGTGTATTATGAGAACTTATTTATCAAAGCAAAAATTATATTGGCAATGAATTTAATACCATGAGGAAAATCTAATTATAAACAAAATAATGGTTTCAAATTTTGCCACAAGGGTAGTAATTTTGGGGGATGACCCGTGTTCAACTGGTACTTATTTTATTTACCCCAAAAGGATGAAAGGCACAGTCGACCTCGGTGGAATTTGAACTCAGAACGCAGTGCCGGGCGAAATACTGCTAAGCATTTCATCTAGCACACTAATGATTTTGCCAGCTTGCCAGTGTGCTAACGATTCTGCCAGCATGCTGCCTTAATTATAAACAAAATAATACTAGATAGAAATGTGTAGAGAAAATTACAAAAAATTACCCAAACAATGCTAACATGAAATTAAAGAGTAAGAGCTTTGAAATTATGTCAATGATAATAGCTCCAACACAACTGATAGCAAATCTTCTTAATCCTAAAAGTACACCAGGTTTTTCATCTACTGATAAATGTCTGGCTTGTTGTACAAATACATGCAACATGTACAATCCAGACATAGATATGATAAATGTACAACTAGAGGCCCAGTAGATGTAACAAAATATGCAGTACAGAAGGAACAAACACTAAAACTTCTAAAGTGAAGGTTGGTATCTCTACAATGGCAGACTAGGAGAAAGTACATAATTAAAAACAATGAATCTTAGTTGATACACAGTTCTCATGATCCAATGTTTAAGGTTAGCAGTTAATAGATTATGAGTTTATATTTACTTTTGTTTTACTTTGAAATAGGTATCTAATTTTACAAGTTTGGGTCACCTACCAATGGGGAAAAAGTACTACAGTTGCAGCTGAAGTGATATTATTAGTAGTATTAAGGTGACAAGCTGGCAGAATTGTTAGGACACCAGACAAATCATTTAACAGCATTATTCTGAGTTCTTACTGGATAATCCTTTTCAGTCTATCATTTCAAATCCTTGTATAGTTTAAATGATAATTACTCATTTGGCAACTGTAAATTTCCTCATGTGCAAGCGTCTCAATGCTTGCACCTGTCCAGAATTTATTACATTATCCTTGAATGTGAAAATCCAATAAAATTCTTCTAAACATGAGTCACATTTATTGGTTCCAGGTCTGTATGGTTTTGCTGTAGAAATTAACTCCTATTTAATCGTATAATCCTTGTCGCAGTCCTTGAAAGACCAAATTAATTTGCTAAGACTTGTTTGGAACCTTTTATTTTTGTCCTTAAATGAACTCAAATGATTTGCCAGTCTCCTCTTGAAAATTAATGATGTCCCGCTGATGTAAAGGAATTCCTTAGCCTCAGATGTAACTATACATCTATATATTACATTTATAGTTTTACACATATTTTTCACATAAGAGGATTCCTGTTTAGAACAATTGCAAAGACAGCCTTTTATATTTATGTCAAATTTAGTTTCAATTTGATCATTGATTGTAGAATCAAATTCGTTTTTACCAAGTTCTCTATTACTATTTACTCCTTTAGAAAACATCATCTTTGTTTTATTTCTAGCTGAACTTCTATTTGATTTGACATTATTTACGTTAAATTTGGTTGTTTCCCTTCCCGTGATATTTAATTTCTTAGCGTCCCCTTCTATTTGAGTTTCTTTATTCATTTTGACGTTATGCTTTGAATTTACCACGCTATTCTAACTGTAATCACTTTTATGAAATTTCAGTATTATGAGTCGCTATAATTTGTGCAATATTATGATTAAGACAATGGTCCAATCTAATCTTATGTTGATTAAAAATTTTGTAATATCTGTGGTTTCTTGGAAAGTATTTTTGAATTGCTGTACTAAACAATTTGGAAAAATTGTAATTGGCCTGTTTACCAAATGGAACAATTAACCATTAAGTATTCTTCAAGTTAAGATCATAATTTTGATGGTTATACCCATTTTTCAAAGGAGTAAGTCTTCTTTGATTTTGATCCATATATATATACACACTCAGACCCAGGAAAACCTGGGACGAGGTGGTGAAGCACGACCTTCGAACTTTAGGTCTCACTGAGGAAATGACTAGAGACCGAGTCCTCTGGAAGTGTGCTGTGCGCCAGAAGACCCGGCAGGACAAGTGAGTCCATAACCCGTGGCCTTCTACTTGGGATGGAGCCAGCCTACGTATGCATACCTTCCCTTCTTGGGACACAAAACTCTACTTGTGAAGACCTGTTGAGGCAAGTGAGGATCAGAATGGAAATCGATCAATGGAAATATGCTGATGTGTTACCAGTGCCGGTGGCATGTCGAAACTCTACTTGTGAAGACCCGTTGAGGCAAGTGAGGATCAGAATGGAAATCGATCAATGGAAATTGCAGATGTGTTACCAGTGCCGGTGGCATGTAAGAGAACCTTCCGTTTCGCGACCGTTGCCAGCACCGCCCCGTTTCGTGTCCGTTGCCAGCCTCGCCTGGCCCTTGTGCCGGTGGCACATAAAAAGCACCATCCGTTCGTGGCCGTTTGCCAGCTCTGTCTGGCACCTGTGCGGGTGGCACGTAAAAAGCACCCACTACGCTCACGGAGTGGTTGGCGTTAGGAAGGGCATCCAGCCATAGAAACACTGCCAGATTTGACTGGGCCTGATGAAGCCTTCTGGCTTCACAGACCCCAGTAGAACCGTCCAACCCATGCTAGCATGGAAAACGGACGCTAAACGACGATGATGATGATGATGACACACATAAAAAATACAAAATGGGACAAGAATGCAAAACATCCAGACAGCTAGGTGATACAAAAAGGGACAACAAAACATATATTTATATGCGTGTATGTGATTATATGGACCCAGTACTTTGCTTGGTATTTAGTTTATTGGTCTCACAAGGATGAATTATAAAAGTGGATTTTAGTGTAAAATGATATGGTTCAGTTGGATGTCAATACTATTCATTATACAAGCACCCCCACCCCCTATGTCACAGCTACCTCAGGTTATCGGATTTTGTGCTTATGGAAATTATAAAGCATAATTGCTAATTTCAGGATACAGCATGTAATTTTGTTGTTAAGAATAAATTTTGAGAATTTAAAAAATTACACTTCTCAGTAATTTACCAAAGTCAAAGAGTTAACAATTTAAAAAAAACTGTAATTATGTTACATACATATTGTGTGAGTAGGTGTATGTGCATATACAAGTGTTTGTATATGTGTCACTACAAACAAAGTTTGAGGTAAAATATTTCAAATAAATATTTATGTAGTGATACAAGTAACCTGGTAATAAAAGTGAATATACATATGCTTTATTCTAAAGCATTAGGCAAGTACAGAGTGTAATATGAAATTAGATATGTGATAAGGGAACAGGAAATATTAGGTTGGCAAGAAAGTAATTTTGGTTTGTGTGAAATAAAAGTAATTTTTTTTTCATACAAACAACGAATTTTAATCTATTATATATTCTCCATTTTGTTCAATAACCTTTTGCATAAATAATCAACTTCAATAGCTTACATCTGTTTCTGCTATAAGATGCAGTGCACAAAGAGCAGAGTGCTTGTGTGTTACTTTACATACAAATCAACTTTCCCTACCCACACAGCCAGCACCAACACCAAAACCAAAACAACCACTGCTACTACCAACCTACCAATACCTTAATGACCAACAATGATACAAACAATAGTACAAACAGTATAAGCAACTCTGTAAAGAAAAATAAAAAGCACCCAGTCCACACAGTAAAGTGGTTCGCATTTAGAAAGGCATCCTGCTGTAAAACCCATGCCAAAACTGACCTTGCCCGCGTAAGTGCCACGTAAAAAGCACTCAGCCAACTCTGAAGAGTGGTTGGAGTTAGAAAGGGCATCCAGCAGTAAAAACCATGCCAAAAACAGACACAGAAGCATGATGCAGACTCCTGCTTGGCCTGCTCCTGTCAAAGCATCCAATCCATGCTAGCATGGAAGGAGAACATTAAATAATTATGTATATATATATATATATATATACACACACACACACACACACACACACACACACACACACACACACACACGTGTGTGTATATGTATATGTGTGTAGAAATGTGAGTGTGAATACATATATACCCATTGTACTTAAGCTAGGTACAATAGGATTAAATGTTAATGACTTTTATGGCTTTTGGCTGCCCTGAGGTTGTTTCCTTTTATTTCACATAATACAAAATATCACCTTGGTTCTTATGACCTTAATGTCAAGGCTACAGCATGTCTCCTATTCTTGCACATTCTCAACACCAATACCAGCTATAAACTAATTTTAGACAAATAAATCTAAATAAAATAGTCATTTGATATCTTTACTTATTGCATGCCAGTTCAAGGCACACCTAATAAAACAGAGTGTGTCTTGTCAGTCACGCTGGTAAAGACTAGATCACACAAATATTCACAGTCACATATCTTACAATAAAAGTGTTTAATGTCAGTCACACTCAAAAGGAGACTAAAAAATGAAAACATGAGTGGGAGGAAAGGGTAAGTATAAAAATATAGAGTGAGTGACTGAATTGCATACCAGCTGCCGGAGCAGCAGGTGGTTTGACAAAAAGACTGCAAATATTTGTCATTTCCAAACACATAAACAAAAACTTTGGAGCTTTTGTTTGGCCTACACTTTCCAATTGATTGTAAATTAGGTGTATTAATGTAGTTTTGTATGCTAATTATGGAAATGAAATTCATTTTTAGCATAAATAATAGAAAGCTAATAGTTTTTAAAGATCACAAATAATCAAACTTTGAACCTCTGCAACATTTAAAGCAGCTTTTTCTGGGACAAGTGAATAACAAGATCAGATTCAGCATGAAAAATTACATCAATATACCAAATTTGAAAGTTTTCCCTCAATTTTAAACTTTCAAAAAGTGTGAGACAAACAGAAACGACATAAAATTCAAAAACGAAATATGTTATGTGATGATGGAAGTTCACACAAAGATGTATGCATGCACACACACATACAAATAATGAAACTTCTGATGGTGTCAAATAAGGGACAGAGAAAAAACAATCTTTATTGTAATAGTGTATATTAACTTCTTTTTGTTGTTGTTCTGTGTTCACTCATTTATTTCAATAAATTTGGTAATTTTTTAATAAAAAAAAACAAACAAAACAAAAAGAACATTGTTTAAAAGATCTGTCACTTGATACAAGGAAATGAGCAAGACGACATTCAACCCCAACACCAAAACATGTTGCCAGTCATTGTAGAAAAACACTATTTCAAGCAGAAGTAAAACAATACTTAAATATCTAATTTTATAAGAGAGTATTGTAGTTTGCTTGAAGCATTGTGTATTGTTTGTAAACAATAATAATAAACAGTAATGTGTTTTGAATGGTACAACAATGCACTATAATAACTGGTGTAATTTAATCATCCATAGTCTGATATAATATTTCAGAATATAAAAATTCCTACTTCAGATATCCCTAGAGATTGATTGATCAATCCCTAGGGATATCTGAAGAAGGAATTTTTATATTCTGAAATATTATATCAGATTATGGATGATTAAATCACATGAGTTATTACTGCCCACTGTTGTTATTATAGTGTAGGGGTGGGCAAACTTTTTTGATCGCGGGCCGCACAGTGCGTCTTTGGAATCTTGGCGGGCCTCATTTATAAAAATCAAGTGAAAATATTGTGAATTACCGTACAGTTACGAAGTATCTGCATAGAAGTTGGGATTCATAAAAGCTCTCGGCGGGCCGCATGAAAACCTATGGCGGGCCGCAGTTTGCCCACCCCTGTTATAGTGCATTGTTGTATTGTTGTGCCATTCAAAACACATTATTGCTATTTATTATTATTGTTTACATATAATTTTATATTTTTAATTTCACACACACAAATATATACTTTTTGTTTGATTTTGCAAGCTTCCATTTCCTGTGGTTGTTTCCAAGTAAAGGAGAGGACATCTACACGCACACATCTGTATATATATATATATATATATATATAAATATATAAGGCTGGCAACTAATTTCCTGCCGTTTTTTAAAATTTAAATTTTATAAAAGGTTAAAAAAAAACAAACTAATTAATCAATAATGTATTCACCCTTGTTGTTTACAACTTCTTCCCAACATTCAACAAGATTTTCAATACCTCATTGGTAGAAATCACCCGATTTCGACTCAAAAAACTGATCCAACCAAGATCTCAATTCTGCATCAGTATTGAACGAAACTCCATGCATAACATTTGAAAGAGATCGAAAGAGGTGGAAATCCATTGGTGCCAAATCAGGGAGTATGGTGGGTGTGGCAGCACTTCCCAGCCATCCATGATATATATATATATATATATATTATATATCTCTTTTACTCTTACTTGTTTCAGTCATTTGACTGCAACCATGCTGGAGCACCACCTTTAGTCGAGCAAATCGACCCCAGGACTTATTCTTTGTAAGCCTAGTACGCTAAGTTACGAGGATGTAAACACACCAGCATCGGTGGTCAAGTGATGTTGGGGGGACAAACACAAACACACACATATATACGATGGGCTTCTTTCAGTTTCCGTCTACCAAATCCACTCACAAGGCTTTGGTCAGCCCGAGGCTATAGTAGAAGACACTTGCCCAAGGTGCCACGCAGTGAGACTGATATACATATATATGTATATTATATACACACACACACACATACATATATATATATATATATATTATAATAATAATAACAAGAGGGAATATTATTCCAAACTTACACGGAAATATTCAATTTAAAAATACTAAATAAAATTTCACAAAATATAATATATAGTATGATCCGATGGATGTGTAATGTCAGTGTGCATACTCGACAGAGTGTAAGTATCTTGAGAGAAATGTTGGACCTAAGAGGCATCAGATGTGGTGTGCAAGAGAGAAAACTACACTGGTATGGTCATGTGGCGAGAATGGAGGAGGATGGTTGTGTGAAAAAGTACCACACCCTAGCAGTTGAGGGAACCTGTGGAAGAGGTAAACTCAGGAAGACCTGGGATGAAGTGGTGAAGCACGACCTTCGAACATAAAGCCTCACTAAGGAAATGACTAGCGACCGAAAGTTTTGGAAATATGCTGTGCTTGAGAAGACCCGGCAAGCCAAATGAGACCATAACCTGTGGCCTATGCCAGGAATGTAACCAGCCCACCTATGCGTACCTTTTCCTTCCTTGGACACTAAACTCTGCTTGCGAAGACCTGTTGAGGCAAGTGAAATCAAAATCACATTCAATGACTGGCATCCATACTAGCGGGTGCAAAGAGCTCCATACAAGCATAATCGTGACAGAGCGGCTAACTGGCTTCTGTGCCTGTGGCACATAAAAGGCACCATTCGAGTGTGATCGTTACCAGCCTCGCCTCACTGGCACTTGTGCCTGTGCTAGTAGGGTGCTAAGAGCACCATCCGAGCGTGATCATTGCCAGAGCAGTCAACTGGCTTCCGTGCCGGTGGCACATAAAAGGGCACCATTCGAGTGTGATTGTTACCAACGTCACCTTACTGGCACCTGTGCTGGTGGCATTTGTAAAAAGATTCGAGCAAGGTCGTTGCCAGTACCGCCTGACTGGCCCCCATGCCGGTGGCCCGTAAAAAGCACCCATTACACTCTCGGAGTGGTTGGCGTTAGGAAGAGCATCCAGCTGTAGAACTCTGCCAAATCAAGATTGGAGCCTGGTGCAGCCATCTGGTTCGCCAGCCCTCAGTCAAAATCATCCAGCCCATGCTAGCATGGAAAGCGAACATTAAACGATGATGATGACGATACATACACACATATAAGAATGAATGAATGAACATGATATTTTAATTCCAATTAAAGATTTTCAACCAAAATCTGGGATAATAGACATTTAAAGAGACAAAAATGATTACACTTACCAGTTGACCATAGGCAGCAGCTCTGTTTTGATAAAATGTAGCCAGTTGCAGTTTGTTATCTGAACACAGAGAAATTGCTTTGGTGTATGACTCAATTGCTTCATTGTATTTACCACTTTTGAAAAATACATTACCTTCTTCTTTTGCCTTAAGAGCAGATTCTGTGCTGGACATCTGAAATAGAAAATTCAATTTCAAACTTATCTGACAGTTATTCTGTGAATACTATATATATATATATATATGGTATCAAGTCAACAGGTGCCTGATGTAAAGCCCAAATTAGCCATTATATGTTGAAATCCTTGAAATATAGTCTATGTTAAATTCGTAATTCTGTATTTCTTCACATAAATTTAGTATATAAAAGTATATGCAAAGAGATACAAGAGAAGATATGTTCACTGCCCAGGAGATTAGCACAGTAGCTGTAACAAGGTTTAAGTTCAATAATTTAGTCTTTCAACCATTGCATACCATTAAACCCCTTGTTGCCTTAAAATACTCTTGTCATTATAAACCTGGTGTTTGGAATGTAAATTAAAGTGAAAATTTGATGGAATGTTTTGATTTAGATCACTTTAACCCTTTCGTTACTGTATTTATTTTGAGATGCTCTGTGTTTCTTTTAATTACTTTAAAACAAAGAATTTAGTAAAATAACTTAGTTATCATTAAGCTCGTGTTAGGAACATAAATTGTGACTAAGGTTTGGTGGAAGATTTTAATTCAAAACTTATGAAAACAAGACATTTGTACTCAGAACCAGCCGGGCTGGTAACAAAAGGGTTAAACAAATTTGTATCATCAGGCAGGTTGGTATCAAAAGGGTAATTGATCAACATTGCTTGAATGTTGTTCAGAGTACCTTAGAAGAGGCGGTAAGCTCTGATCTGTCCAGCTGAGACAGCAATGCAATTTCAATTCCCAGTTGAAAGCCAATTTACTTTGTCACTTAAACACTTGGAAAAACCACAAAATATATGAATATTCCCCTCCTAAACACATAGGACCATTGTGTAAATAGAGATTGAATGGTTGTTTTTATTTCCTGGTACAGCTTTGCCCATACATACAATTTTATGAAGACTAAAATTAATAACAAAACTTTTGGAATTAAGATCTGAGAAAAAATTATTAAAAATCCACCCGGATATCAAGACAATGAAACAATAGTGATTAAATAGCCATTATTATCAACTAATGATGATGAATCAAAGCAACATATGATACATTTTTATTATATTTCTTATGAACAGGATTCTTTTTTTTTTTTTTGTAACCTTCATAATTATCATTTAACATCTCACTTCCATTCAGGGATAGGTCATGCAGGCAGATGGTATCCCACCTAAACTTCTCAATCTTATCAAAGCTTATTACTGCTCAACAAGATTCCATGTACGGTGAAGTGTTGGAACCCTTTGAAATACGGTCTGGCATTCGGCAAGGATGTGTTCTTTCACCAACTCTTTTCAATTATGCCATCAACTGGATCACCACAAATGCATTAAGGGAGTTCCCCGGTGTCACTGTTGGTCACAACTTTTCCATCAAGGATCTAGACTACGCAGATGACATTGCGATACTTGGCGAAACATTTGCTGATGTTCAGTTTGCTATCAATGAGCTGCAGCGTGTTGCATCACAGATTGGTATGAAAGTCAATGCTTCGAATACCAAAATCCTCACAGCCGGCTTCGCCCCACCAGACAAAACACCCATTGTCCTCAATGGTGATATTCTTGAAGAGGTTAAGAGTTTCAAATACCTTGGCGCCATCATTACAGCTACAGGTCAAGGTGAGGCTGACATTAAAACACAAATCGACCTCGCCTGCCAAGCCTTCAACCAACTCAATGCACGACTCTGGTCAAGATTTGAGATCCAATGCACCACCAAAGTACGGATCTACCAAGCACTAGTGTGAACGGTTCTCCTTTATGGCAGCAAGTCATGGCCGATGAGGGTGGAAGATATTAAGTGACTAGAATCCTTCGATTACCTCTGTCTACACCGCAGCCTTCGTGTCTAATGGCACCACTTTGTCTCCAACAATTCGGTGTGACACCAGTGCAAAATCACCTCCCTCCGACAAGTCATCCTAACGAGACGTCTGCATTGGCTGGGTCATGCCCTCCGACATCAACCAGGAGAATTCATCTACGAAGCAATTGCCCCAGCTCCCCTTCAGGGTTGGTGAAAGCGATGTGGTGGGCAACGAAAAACCTGGCTGATGACAGTCAAGGCTGATCTGGAACCCAACCTAGGCCCCAATATCTACGGCATTCACCGCTGGAATAAGGAGTGGTTGGAGATCACGTGGTCGTTAACCTCAAATTGCCAGGTTTGGTCGGCGTTTGTGAGAGATGCAGCATTGAGGATGAATGAAGCCAGCTCAACCCACCCCGGGTGAATGCTGTCTCAAGACAAGACAAGAAGGGATAGGGGTGGATAGTTTGACAGGGTCTGACAAATCAGAAGACTACTTTATGCATTAATGTCTACTTTGGCAAAGTTTCAATGATCGGATGTCCTTCTTAATGCGAGTCACTTAAGGGTGTATTAGGCACATTTTTGTGGAACCAGCACTAGTGATGATTAAGTCATACCTTGCAAAGTGTCCGCTACAGCTGTGGAAGAACAGAAGAGATTGTGGGTGATCTCAGTGAGAATGAAGGATAGTAAAAGAGGATGAGCAAGTACAGCAAACAACAAGGGATTAGCACCAGACATAAAAAGGTAGAAATAAAGTTGAAAAAGTGATAGGGTAGGTTGTGTATGGAGGTGGGGTCTAGGGTTATCCAACATTATACGGAAAACATCAGAATGTGAGAGATAGATGGGAAGGAAGCTGTAGTCTAGGCTGGAGAGAAATCCAGATTCAAAGGAAAGAGAGGTGAGGGGGTACATACATGTAGGCTGGAAGGGGAAAAATAAGAAGGGGTGATGAGATGGCAGTGAGAGAAAAAGAAGCAGAGGGACAAGAAATAGCTGCTGTAGGATACCAGAGACAGGCAGAATAGACAGAACAGAGTGTGAATGTCATGAAAGCAGTGTAGATGAGGAGGCAATAGAGACAGTGAATGAGTGCAACAAGGAAAAGAAAGGCAAGAGAATACCCTAGAGGTATAAAGTCAGGTTGTGAGATAAAGACAAGAGGTATAGTTGGGTTGCAATAGAGGTAATTTGGGAGAGAGTGTGCTCTGAGTGATGGTCAGTGAGGTGGGTTTGGTGGATACTAGTTTGCTAGTTACAAGATCAGTGATTGCATGACACTGTATTCTATATACTGCAAGTGTGGTCACACTAATGCCATACCTGGCAAACGAGTGTCCACCACTGAAGTGATCCAATAAGATCGAAATCTCATGATCTGGTGGTCTCACTTGCAATGAATATTGAGTGTAAGGGCACACTGAATAAATCAGTTGGAGATGTCTTCCTGAGGTTAAAATACCAGAGAACACCCATGTTAAAGTGGTCATAAACACTACACACAATTATTAATGTCCATTTTTTCATGCTTGCATGGATCAGATGGATTTTGTGGATGCCCTTTTTGTTAAATAAGGTAATATTTCCCTGTTGTTGGATATGCTTTCACAGAAGACTGAAAACGAAAGACATTGCTATATACTCTTTTACTTGTTTCAGTCATTTGACTGCGGCCATGCTGGAGCACCGCCTTTAGTCGAGCAAATCAACCCCGGGACTTATTCTTTGTAAGCCCAGTACTTATTCTATCGGTCTCTTTTGCCGAACCGCTAAGTGACGGGGACGTAAACACACCAGCATCGGTTGTCAAGCAATGCTAGGGGGACAAACACAGACACACAGACATACACGCACACATACACACACACACACATATATATATATATCCGACAGGCTTCTTTCAGTTTCCGTCTACCAAATCCACTCACAAGGCATTGGTCAGCCCGAGGCTATAGTAGAAGACACTTGCCCAAGGTGCCACGCAGTGGGACTGAACCCGGAACCATGTGGTTGGTAAGCAAGTTACTTACCACACAGCCACTCCTGCGCCTATGTTTACAAAATTAACTTCTTTCAGTTTCTGTCTACCAAATCCAGTCACAAAGCTTTGATTTGCCCAAAGCTATAGTAAAAGACACATGCTCAATGTCCCGTGCAGTGGAGCAGAATATGAAACTGTGTGGTTGGGAATCAAGCTTCTTAACCACTCAGCCATGCCTGATATTTTTCATCAAAATTTCATGGTATGTTCCAAACATCAGTTTATTAATGACAAAAGTTATTTAGTGTGCGTTTTCCACGAGGAGAAGGATCTTCTAAAGAACTTAGTAAAGATAATTAGTGTAATCTTTGAAAAAAATATATTTGCAAAATTTCATCTTATATTTGAAATCCAAACTCTCAAAACGAGCAAGATCAACAGATTTCATTTGATCAGAGCAAAATTCAAAAATGCAAAGAAAGCAAATAGCACTTATTACTTATGCCAATGGCATTTCCATAATTATTACATTCTTATAACTTACATCAATATTCTAAAACATTGGATGACTACAACGCGCCCTTGTCATGCTGGTGTTTTTAATAGATTTGCACAATATTTCAGAGTAATCTAATCTTCGTTTGCAAAAACCAAGATAGCAAAGTATATAGACGACAGAAAATCAAAAAAATTCTTTGCTGCTTGAAGCTTTTGGATTTTCCATTGATTCATCTTTCAGATTTTGATACAATCGACTACAAGCGTTCTATGAAAGTAAACTTGTCCCAAGTAAAACAACATATTGTACGACACGTAAATTGTTCTTATATTTAGCACCGACTAAAAAACATTCGCGATTTTTTGACGACGCTGCAAAATAGATTCAACAAATTTTCAAGAATAGTATTTAAATGACAGAATGCTTACAAACTGAAAACATTAGCCTTCTACTAATATGACTATTTGGGTTAAATTGTGCCTATTAACCAGTGTTGAACAAAAGGCTAGTAATTAAAATCTACTTGAAAAATATAATTGCTACAATATCCCACTGACTAAATTCCATACTATTCTATCGATTAATAATTTATTCAGTTCCCCCACCCTCATTCACACACGATCTGTTGTGACATTTCAAGAAATTAACATAATGGCTTTCACATTCTCTGAAACGGTTATATATATGATTGATAAACCTGTTTCTATTGGGAAAATTTTTTATGAACCACCTGTCAGATTCAATTAAATATACCTAACTTGTCGGTTTATTCAGCACAACCAAGCCAAAGCAATAATGGACATTATCACATGCCTTGACATAGAACTTCACTAAAACATGAAAGCTATCGAAACACAACTCTATCAATTTCGCTCGCCAGTGCCAGAGTAAAATCTTCCGGTGTTTCCAGTCTGTTTTTTCGGTTTCGTTTCTGGCTGTAATAATTTCGTTTCACTTTCGTCGCTCATGCCCTTGAGAGACGCACATGCATTGACACTATCTTAAAAAATTACTGAATTACAGATAGTTTCATCGCATAACTTAAGGTTGCTGCATATTGCATCTTATTTTTTTAATCATTATTTATTTCAAACTATTAGATTTTTGAAACAAAAAGATTGTGTACCTATTTCTTCTGAAGTACTCCCAATCACATTCAATAGTTCTGTTTCGATTCATTCCAAGAAATATTTTGCTTTCAGTTTAGTTGTACGGTATAAAAGTAAACGTATTAATAGATAACTATCGTTTCAAGAGATTTTACTTAGATATTTGTATCAAGAATATGAAATAGCTTAGGGAAGAAATGCTGTTTTGTTTACAAAACTGCTAGAAATAGCAGCCAAATCTTTCAAATCATACCCTGCTGTCGGCCTGGCGCTTAACAACCCAATTTCGTTAAAGACCGTGTTTAAGAATAGTTACTGTGAACTTCGAAATTAATCTTTTATAGTCTTAAGACGCTAGAGATAAAGTAAAATACAATGTGAATAATTAAATCTGCTCCAGAACAGAGGTCACACGAAACTCTTGTCGAGGTCAAGTCACAGATTACTGATTAAAACATTGCTAATTGTGTATATTGGGGGGAAAAGGAGAAAACGAAACAAAAAAAACTCGTTAACCACCAGAAATATGTATGAGTGACACTTGGGGGATATCTTTACTATCGATTGAATATTTCAAGAATGTATACACACACATATATATATATAATTTTATCACTCGCAGACGTGTTACCACTATCGCTAACAAAATAATTCGTAATTTGCATATTTAGAAAACCAAATGAATAACGATTGTGAAAAATGGTTCGTTACAATTTCCTTACAAAGCCATATGTGCTACTTAACAGAGAAAGCTAAACAAAACTCACTACCAAAATTAGATATTGTTTACGTAATGGGAAAAGAAGTACACAAACCTCATTTGATTTCTTGGGAGTATCTTTCTTCGAGGTCTCTGTTTTGGGAGATGTAGCGTAGTTGTTTATTTTCAGGTCGTTGTTGTTCTTGGCACTTTTCACGTGTTTTCCTTTCTTATTGTAATACACTAAACCAGCCAGACCTAGCGTGACCGGGGCTCCAAGTAACAAGGCTATTTGCCATTTGGACAGCCCTTCAAATTGCTTTCGTACAACTTCATGTAACATATCAAGACGAAGATTGACTTTCTTCAGCGCCATGACAGCCAACACACGTGCCTATCTACCACTCTCATTCTGTATGAGAATCTCGTTGTGCATGTCTTGGCATGAGTTACACATGCTCACTACGTTTTCTATTTGCTTGTAGTCTCGCAATTAAATGTAAAAGAACGAAGATAAAACCTACAATTCGGTCAGAGCAGTTATACACAGATACAATTAAAATATATTTAGCTTCAAAATATTTCAATTAGGATTTGCGGTGTCAGGCCCAACGACTTTTGACCGTAAGCACTAGAACAATCAACATAGCTATAATTTACTATTTATGTACTAATTATTGCTGTAATGAGCAGGAACAGTGCATAGTTGACGTTTCGTTAGCTTACTGCCCAGAAATCACTTTCTGTTGTAAATTTGAAGCCTTAAGTTTGATAGGGACTTTGATATTTAATAGGTGGAATTTCGGATCAGGACGCCCACAAAGTTGGATTTTCCCAATTTTTATTTCATCACGGACGTCGTAAATGCTGAGGGGAAGGGTTTTAGGAATAAAATTTTTGAAAATTTATAATTATTTTTCATCTCTTCTCCGGACCGATTTTCGTCAATCTTTTTGCACTACACACTTAAAAATGATGGAAGAAGCCATTTCGAAAGAAAAATATTTTGAAAATATTTTCAGACGGAAAGGTGGGTGATTTAAGAAGGATTTAACTGGTGTTTCTAACATGTCCTACGACCACCAGGTACCTTCCTCGTCTCTTCGTCACTCTGATAACGTGTATTGATGCTTTTCAATATTTTTCTCCCCATAAGCACATTTTGTTTAGCCCAAGGGTGACCCATTGCTAGGATTTAAGAAACAAAAACTGATTTAAATTATTAAACCTTCACCCCCATACCAAGTGAGTCCGTGCGTGCGCGTAACAAAAAAACTTATTTACTAATAGAAAAGTATTTTTTTAAATAAATTCTTTTACATACTTTTTTAAAATCACTTGTTAAATCCAGCAATGACCTTTTCAGGCTCTCCAATATTTTAAAATTATAAACAAGGTGTGTGTGTGTGTGTAGTGGGGATGGAGGTGCTTGAAAAAATCATACATTTTCAAAATTTTTATTATACCATATTTTTCTGTTTAAGATAGTTTTTTTTTTCTTCAAATTCAACCAATCAATGACGTCTATTGAGGAGAAAACATTCTGTGCTGTATGAATATGTCCCTCGTTAAAGATTTATTTACATTTCTGAATAAAAAGATACCCTTCCCTCCACCCCTAACCCTAAAACAGATTGAAATGCAATAGATCGATACTAGGGTCATAATTATGGGTGACAATTTCATATGACACCGCTAGAAAAAACTGTCGTTCAAACCGAAAAGATCTGAATTTTCTCAATAAAGCCAAGAGAAAAGATGCTTTATAAACACATTCTACCAGTATACGAAGTTTAAAAGTGTTTAGTTACATGGAAATTATTAAAAAAACTGCTGTTCAAACCGAAAAGATCCCCAAGTTCGGCAAGCCTGGTGGCAATACGAATTCACTTGCTGCCACTGGTTGGCAGACTGTTGCTTGAGGTACATCAAGTGGTTTCTAGCACCGGAAGCTTGAATTACAAAGGGTTTGTCCTAGAGAACAGTTCCAGTTACTTTCGGGTATCCCCTCGTTCTGCAGACAATTTATCTGATACTCTTCTACTCTGGACAATCCATTGCGCCAAAGCATTATTATTCCTGCTGTATTAAAAATAAATTAATAAATAACCCATTTCATTTATTTATAAATATATCTTATATATTTCTGGTTTTATTAACTTCTTTCAGAAAAATATATTTGCAAGATTATTAACCTTTTAGCAATTAAACTGGCCATATCTGGCCCAAATAGTCCACCTGTCTTATATTCAAACTGACCAGATCCAACCTCTCACACCTATTCTACAATGTCATTGTAAAAATAAACAATCATATCATTAAAATTTCAAAGCTATGAAATAATGTCTGATTAATTCAAAACAATATGAATAAATAGGCATTACATTTGACAGAGTAATCTGAATGCTAAAGGGTTACTCAAACTAAAATGCTTCTGACAAGTCTACCAAAGGAACCCCATCAGATTATATTCAATTCTTTCATCCTCTGTACAATTGCTGTAGCGGACGCTTAGAGAAATTCTCTCTCTCTCTCTGTTATATATAACATAAATATAGGCGTAGCAGATAACAGCTAGCCTTCGTCTGTTTGGACCCTGTTGTGTCCACTACGCTGATTGGTTGGTATTGGTGCAATTTGTCTCTTGCTCTATTATGCGCCAATGTGCAACCCAACCAATTGCAGCCTTCTGATAAGGTCCCATGACACAGTCTTCTAAATTCTCCGTTGGAGCCTCCTAGTTACTATAAAAAGCTAGATCAACAAACTGTATTTCGTCTTTGGTTCTAGACCTTCTAAGATCTAACCACTGACCACAGAGCACACAGCCAGTTCCAGCGACTACACAAGCAACAACATGGAGAAACATCAACACTTCAGCTAGCAGCATTCAGGACCTCCATCACCATCACCTTCATCTTATCGACACCACAAACATCTCTCTATGTATACAGCAACATTCACTCAGGTTTAACTCCTCACTGTTTGTGAATTACTTCACTGTGGTTAACAGCAAGCTCAACCTGCGAGATCTTCCTTATCAAGTAACTGGCACAGCATAGTAGCCACAACTTCTTGTTACAGCACTTCAACTATTGTGTACCTTACTACGAACTGGTATTTATTTTCATTGTGTCTGAACTTCTAGCGTCCTGTTATAGACTCTTTCTATGCTCTGTATTTTATCTCACACACATACACATTATGTATGCATGACAGCCTGTCTATTATTATTGTTCTTATTATATATGTAACTTATGTCGCACACTCTGCTAATACCTAAATAAAACCTTTCTCTTAACATTCTACGGTTGTGTCGTCTTTCTTTTCCTTTTGGCACTCATACTCATTTATCCATTTTTGCTTTTATTGTAAAGCGACCGTGCGGTGTATTAAAGGAGTCATCCATTTGTCACCTCTCCTTTCGCACGGTCATTCTACATTGCTTTTGATACACTTTGCACTATCATTTTATTATGTGTTTTTTCAGTTTAATTTCACATCATTAACATATTGCATGTTTTGTTTTTTCTTTTCCATTCACCCACTCATGTAAAAACTGGCCTTTGGTTCTAATTTTAACCAACTGATGACTGTTGATGCGTTATTTCCCATTGTCTCACTTTAAAAAAAAGTTGGTTTCTGATCAACCAACAGAAATTGCCTTGTGATGTAAAAACTTTTCTCTCAGACATTTATCTTCATTTCCCCTTGTACTCTTTCTCAATTACAGTTGTAAAGAGTCATAATTTTGCATAGCTACTTCACAATATTTGATTTTGTGGTTCTTTAGTTGCATCCTTTGTGTTCTGAAACCATACAGAGCCTAACCAAAACACATTCTGTGAAAAGTTTTCATACAGACACAATCATATTGAATAACTGATTGAAACATTTCATCATAGATAATTTGGGTGAACACTTGAACTCTGACAATATCTGAACATTTGTATTCATATTAACTTTTTCCATACTCTGGACATAAATTGTATTTGATTTCACTAAATTTTCTCATCTCATTCTAATTTTTTTATGTTATGTGTTGAACTTCCATAATTTTATGCTGTTTCTTCGAGTATGCTGTTTGTCATCCATTGTGACAACTTATTTTTTATTGAAAGAATAACTCAACAGTGAAGGTGTATGGCTTAGCGGTTAGGGTATTCAGCTCACGATCATAAGGCCATGTGTTCAATTCCCAGGGATGCATTGTGTCCTCAAGCAAGACACTTTATTTCACGTTGTTCTAGTCCACTCAGCTAGCAAAAATGAGTTGTACCTATATTTCAAAGGGCCAGCCTTGTCACATTCTGTGTCATGTCGAATCTCCATGAGAACTACATTAAGGGTGCACATGTTTGCGGAGTGCTCAGCTACTTGCATGTTAATTTCAAGAGCAGGCTTTTCCATTGGTTGGATCAACTGGAAGCCTTGTTGTTGTGACAACAGAGTGCCAGAATTAAATGTATTCATTTACTTCAGAATCTTTCTGTCTTCTCATTCATGATGTTTCAATAAAACTCTGGCCAATTATATCTCTCCCTTGGTCTTTCATGAGGTGTCAAATTCTTTATATTCTTCAGTTCTAATTGAAAATTTTTATTCATTTAAATGTAGTTCTGAGAATATGTATTTTCAAGCTCATTTAAACTGACCATATCCAGCCTAAAATTTTCTTCCTATTTTATGTTCAAACCGACCAGATCTGGCCTCTCACACCTATCAATATCATTGTAAAAATAAGCAATCATATCATCAAAATCTCAAAGCTAGGAGATAATGCATAATTAATTCAAATCAATGTGAATATATAAGCATTACATTTGATAGAGTAATCTGAAAGCTAAAGGGTTAAATATATTTTTGATAATACATGAGTAACTGAGTGAAACAAAAATGTCAAAAAATACCAGAATATATGAATTAATAAATCTGTAGACATCCTACCACCATTTTTTCATTAGGCTATAAACTAACAACCTGGATGTTAAACACCCCTTCCACATATACTTCCATAAAGATAGTTCCATTTCCCAACTAAAACTCTCTCTGTGTAGTAGCATGGAGACAACTTCAGTATCAGCAATCTCCTTCAGACTTACACTGTAACTAAGGTTGATTTGTTCAAATAAAAAACTCTTTGAGGTGGTATCCCAGTATGGCTGCAGTCCAATGACTAAAAGAAGTAAAAGATATAACAAACAGACATAACTAGCTGACCTGGTACAAAGCAAAAAAAAAAAAAGGAACAGCACTCTTCCAAGTACCATTGATGTATTCCACATTTTGTGTTTAGTTGTTGCATTTGCCCATATCTTTACTTCAACTGAAATTTTATTTGATATATTATCAGCAGTGGTTGGCGTTAGGAAGGGCATCCAGCTGTAGAAACATTGCCAGATTAGACTGGAGCCTGGTGCAGCCTTCTGGCTCCCAGAACCCCGGTCGAACCGTCCAACCCATGCTAGCATGGAGAACGGACGTTAAACGATGATGATGATGATTGAGTTCCATTGTCTTCTTTCCTACAAACCAAGCATAGTTATTTATCTGAAGCTGTAAAACTGTGGGTATATAACATAAAGTGCTACTTACTTAAATTATTTAACTTACCCATCTTTCAAAGAGGAATTGTCAGAACTTTGTGTATTCTACAGCTTTACTTTTCTCATGAGGCTAACATCAAAAAGACTCAGCTTGCTTATTCTAAACTTCAGACTATCCTATTTGCAATAATAATCTTGTGAGAGCACTCAGAAAATCTAAATACCCAAGTCAAAGAAAGATATCACTTTAAAACAGAAAGCCAACAATTTTTAAATTAGAAAAAAAAAAAGAAAAAACAGCAGGCTCAAACTCAGTTTATAAAACTTATTACAAAAGAAGGATGCATTTGCATTTTATTGTTTGATACCAAAAAATTATGATTTACAGTTCAAATAAAATAAATAATCAAAACATTTTATTTTCATTGATTTATTAAAAAAATATAACCTTAGAATGGTGAGAATTTGCTATCCTATTGTGAATTACAGAAAAAAAAAAGAGGTAATTTCCTTTTTGTTTTGAAGATTAATTTCATGATAAACTCGACTTTGTCATAGGCATTGTATGTATGGGCTGCATGATATGGTGAACAAAATAAAACACAAAACCTATAAAGGCTGAAATACAGCAGAAGACCAAAAGTAGTACCAGATGACTCTCCTGATATTCATATATCTGTAAAATAAATGAATAAATAAGTACATATAATATGAATTCAAAAATGGTTAACGTAGTTAGTTTGTCACAAACCTACCAGGCATAAAACTATAAATTGCAAAAGGTTGACAGGAATTAACAAAATTGCATCACACTAACATATGATAATTTAAACTTCTAAAATAATTTCATTCCCATTAGTCTAAAACACCATGGTTGTGGCAATAGTAGAAGTATAGAACTATTACTAGCATCATTGAAACCACCCCCACTCACTCCCTGCCACTGATCTGTCTCCTATTTATGTTCCTTACAGACAGCTTTCAACTTTAAAAATCCTATTCTCTACATGTATCTATGTATTGCTGTTCTCAATGTTTTCATCTTAAAAAACTTCATATACTTGGCATTGATGTAAACTACATTAGAAAGTACTTCAACCCTACAAAAGCTAGGGGATACTACACTTTAATGCATTTACTGGATGTGCAAAGTCAGTGTACATGTACAACAGAGTGCTAGTGTTTTAAGGGAAAAATTGAGCATAAGAATTAGATGCAGCATGCATCTAAACTGACAGTGCTGATTTGGTTATGTAATGCATATGGATGTAGACAGTTGCATACAGAAGTGCTGATTATTTAAAGTGGATGAAACATGTGGATAAGGAGACCCAGGAAGACATGGAACAAAGTATTGAAAGCTGATCTGAAGACACTGAGCCTTATGAAGGAGATGACTAAGAACCAAGATACCAGCACATTGCTGTACTTAAGACCTGTCCACCACAGCAGGATTGATACAGGTGCTGGCACCACATAAAAAGTACCCAGTACATTCTGTGGAGTGGTTGGCATTAAGAAGGGCATCCAGCCATAGAAGCCATGCCAGAACAGACAATGGAACCTGGTGCAGCCTTGTTCTTACCAGCTCTGGCCAAACCCTCCAGCATGTGCCAGCATGGAAAACAAACGTTAAATGATGATGATAACTTGATTACTTAATTAGTGAAGTGAAATTTTATTAGCTTATTGAAAATGAAACAAACTTCTTCAACAATATTTACTGATATGAACAAATTTCAAGTGTAGTTTAACAGTAGTTTAAAGAAAAATAGTTTAAAGGATTTTACCAGACTGTCATCAATAGGTACTGGATACCTTGGTTTTCTTGGAATGACAATAAAAACTATTGTTAGTAAGGTACTCAGTAAAATTAAAATGGTTCCAAGATATCTAGAATATAATAAAGAAAAAAAACATTTTTAACATATACAGTATATATAGTGATTCATATTGAAAATTACATAATTTGAGTAGCAGCTGGCAGAAGGCTTGATGTCACAGCTTATAACTAGGGTGATGTAAATATTTGGGACAAAGATTTATTTTCAATGGTTCAGTATGTCAGAGCTGTAAAATAGGTATTATAGAGAGATAGAATTCACTGATGGTTGCTCTGTGTTAAAATCCTCAGAAACGAATAATATTCTAAAAACTATCTCAAAGGAATGTAGGGACTGTGAGATGCGAGGTGACGAGAATGGTTCTTTAGTACAATGCATGGTTAATACAATAAATATATAATTTGAATGATATATGTATTTGCCAGAGGGAGAAAGGAGACATAACCGCGTAGAATGATTAAGAGAAGATTTATTGATATGCGTGTCTCTCAATGCACTTAGGATAGCTTCAGCATGAAGAAGGGAAAGGGAAGAGCAGTGTTATGACCGGTTAGCACATACTGGTGCGCAACGAGCTGCTCAGAGCAACAAGTAATGTTCAGCACGCTGAACATGAAATGCTTCTTCAACAGCTGCTGTATGAGCTGGAGAGACTGCAGTACAATGCAAGTTCAACTTACAAGAGATGCTTCCTCAACTGCTATTGCACGAGCTGCAGAGACTGCAGCACAACGTGCAGATTGACTTACAAGAGATGCTTCCTCAACTGCTGCTGCACAAGCAGCAGAGACTGCAGCACAATGCACAGATCGACTTACAAGAGATGCTTCCTCAACTGCTATTGTGTGTACTGCAGAAACTGCAGCACAACATGCAGATCGACTTACAAGAGATGCTTCTTCAACTGCTGTTGTGTGTACTGCATAGACTGCAGCACAATGTGCAGATTGACTTACAAGAGATGCTTCCCCAACTGCTGCTGCATGAGCTGCAGAGACTGTAGCACAGTGTGCAGATCGACTTACAAGAGATGCTTCTTCAACTGCTGTTGTGTGTACTGCATAGACTGCAGCACAATGTCCAGATTGACTTACAAGAGATGCTTCCTCAACTGCTGCTGCATGAGCTGCAGAGACTGTAGCACAGTGTGCAGATCGACTTACAAGAGATGCTTCTTCAACTGCTGTGTGTGTACTGCATAGACTGCAGCACAATGTGCAGATTGACTTACAAGAGATGCTTCCCCAACTGCTGCTGCATGAGCTGCAGAGACTGTAGCACAGTGTGCAGATCGACTTACAAGAGATGCTTCTTCAACTGCTGTTGTGTGTACTGCATAGACTGCAGCACAATGTCCAGATTGACTTACAAGAGATGCTTCCTCAACTGCTGCTGCATGAGCTGCAGAGACTGTAGCACAGTGTGCAGATCGACTTACAAGAGATGCTTCTTCAACTGCTGTTGTGTGTACTTCAGAGACTGCAGCACAATGTGCAGATTGACTTACAAGAGATGCTTCCTCAACTGCTGCTGCACAAGCAGCAAAGACTGCAGCACAATGCATAGATCGACTTACAAGAGATGCTTCCTCAACTGCTGTTGTGTGTACTGCAGAAACTGCAGCACAACATGCAGATCGACTTACAAGAGATGCTTCTTCAACTGCTGTTGTGTGTACTGCATAGACTGCAGCACAATGTGCAGATTGACTTACAAGAGATGCTTCCTCAACTGCTGCTGCATGAGCTGCAGAGACTGTAGCACAGTGTGCAGATCGACTTACAAGAGATGCTTCTTCAACTGCTGTTGTGTGTACTGCATAGACTGCAGCACAATGTGCAGATTGACTTACAAGAGATGCTTCTTCAACTGCTGTTGTGTGTACTTCAGAGACTGCAGCACAATGTGCAGATCGACTTACAAGAGATGCTTCTTCAACTGCTGCTGCACAAACTGCTGAGACTGCAGCACAATGCACAGATCGACTTACAAGAGATGCTTCTTCAACTGCTGTTGTGTGTACTGCAGAGAGTGCAGCACAATGTGCAGATCGACTTAGAAGAAATGCTTCTTCAACTGCTGCTGCATGGAGACTACAGGAGGAAAGACAACAACGACTGCATGACATTCCTACTCAAGGCCATGCACCTTGCATTGGTCAATGACAGCATTCAACTATGATCCTACAATTGACTACAGTAATCACCCTGACATTCAAATAGGCTGCATGTCCTCAATCTGCCAATTTTGCGGAGCTAAAAAGTGGCCTGGAGAAACTCACAGCATGTGCTGTTCCAATGGTATGATTACAGTACCTCTTCTCCACCCACATTGACTGATTCTCCACCCACTTTGACTGATCTTTTGACAGGGGCGTCTCCTTATTCTCATGAATTTCTCAAGCGGATATGTGCCTACAACTGTGCATTCCAAGTGACTTCCTTTGGTGCCAACATCATACAAGATGGGCATTTCATGCCTTCCTTTAAAGTACAGGGGCAGATTTACCATAGAATTGGTTCCCTACAGCCGCATGATGCTGCCTCGCCCCAGTTTCTTCAGCTCTACTTCGTGGGAGACTACACTGACCAGGCATACTTAACAAACAGGCCCTGGCAATGCTGGGTATGCCAGCTAGTATATATATAAAGATGAGAATGTTTGTCTGTCTATTTGTGTGAGTCCCTAAAACATGAGAACTATACAACCATGCGACAGGCTTCTTTCAGTTTCCGTCTACCAAATCCACTCACAAGGCATTGGTCGGCCTGAGGCTATAGCAGAAGACACTTGCCTAAGATGCCAATAGTATACATGTATATGCATAGATGTATATATGGATATATATACATGTATATATAGAGTTTTATATATCTATATATGTATGTATATGTAATATGTACACACATATACATGCATACATATTTATACATATATATACACATACATAAATACATTCATATACATATATGTATGTATATGTATATATATATATACATACATATTATGTATATATATATGTATATATCTGCACATCTATCTATCTATCTATCTATCTATATATATATGACAAGAAGAGACCAATAGAATACGTACCAGGTTTATCAAAATAAGAAAAAGGCACTGGGGTCAATTCATTCGACAAAAATTTCTTCATATTTTTGTTTGCCCACTCAACTGTATCTATCAATCTATCTTTCTGTGTGTATATATAGTACACACATACATATATACATGTATGTATATATATCCGTATATATATCATCATCATCATCGTTTAATGTCCGCTTTCCATGCTAGCATGGGTTGGACGATTCTGACTGAGGGCTGGCGAACCAGATGGCTGCACCAGGCTCCAATCTTGATCTGGCAGAGTTTCTACAGCTGGATGCCCTTCCTAACGCCAACCCCTCCAAGAGTGTAGTGGGTGCTTTTTACGTGCCACTACAATTGTATTTGTCTTGGCTTAGGAAAAATGACTAAATTTGGGGGGGTTAGACCCTATTAAGGGGTTTTACTAACTCCTAAGAAGTTGAAATTTTAGGAGTACCTTGAAATCAAGAGGACAGATCCTGTTGTCTACAGCTCTTTCCTGCAATCAGAGCTGGACACAATGCAGCAATAGATCACAGACTGGCAACTGAAACTGGCTGTGGACAAGTGTACCACCATGCATTTTGGGAGAAAAAAACCTGCGTCCACATACTCCCTCCACAACACTGATATCAAGAAATCCTCTTGCGAGCGTGACCTAGGCATCACTGTCAGCAGTGATTTGCGTTGGACAAAGCATATCTCTAAAATTGTCAAGAAGGCCGAGGGTGTCTTGGCATCACTCAGCAAGACTTTTGTTAGCCGCTCTCCAGCCATCTATTTAAAGCTGTATACAGCTATGGTACGACCACACTTGGGATTTGCATCATCAATTTGGAACCCCTATCTTGCTCAGAACATTGACCTCCTGGAATCTGTTCAGAGACGTGCAACCAAACGCATACCCTCCAGCAGACACCTACCATACTCTGAGCGCCTTGTTTCCCTGGGCATGGATTCACTGAAGCTCCGGCGTCAGTTGTTGCCTGCCATGACACTGCATCCTTTAAGGCCCTCATGCTTTCCGAAATCCGCCGAAACTACATCTGATTATACATACACTTTAGATGAGTTGTAGTGCACCTCAGCACTGTACACAATGTTTTTTTTTTTATTATTATTATTATTATTTGTGTCTAATATCTATGGTTTTTTTATGCTTACAAGATTTGAGTCAGCGATTTTAGAGGGAGGGGTTAATCGATTACATCGATCTCCAGTGTTCAACTGGTACTTATTTTATTGACCCCGAAAGGCAGTCAACCTCGGTGGAATTTGAGCTCAGAACAAAAAGAGCCAGAAGAAATGCCGCTAAGCATTTTTCTCACGTTAGCTTTTCTGCTAGCTCGCCGCCTTCATAAGAGAGAACATTGCATTTGGACACCGAAAAGATCCGATTAAAGTAATCTGTCTAAATTTGTAGTTACAGACATCACGACAATCACTCGCCTTTGGCATCAGGTCTGATACCAAAGGCGAGTGATTGTCGACATCACTTAATTTCAATGTCTGTTGCCAACAAAATACTTTTTCTTAAATTAAAAAAATTCCACGTGACTTTACTCTCTCATATGAGTAAAATCTGCTTGTTTGATAATCTTTAAACTTTACTAGCACAATCTTAAAAAAAAAACATTCCACGCATTTAGCTAAAAGGGGCTTTTCGTAAGTACATTAACAAAAACTTCATATTTTAACTTGTGGATTTTAAGTTTCGTAGATAAACTTTATCGTTAAATATATTCAAATTTTGATTTGAAATTAAAGGAAAAATTAGAATGTAAAAATAAACATGCCTAAATTTGATTAAGTTTTATCAGATTATAATTAAAACTTCAAAAAGACAAACAATTTATATATATATATTTATGCGAATGTGGATATATAAAATATTCAAATTCGTACTTGCCTGATTGTTCCAGTAGAATAAGAGGTAAATACACAAACGGTTAATGATAGGATCCACATAGAAGCCAAAAGGACGATACCAACACCAACACCAAATATCAGCCCCATAGTGGGTTTCCCGTCGCGATGACAACGTTGTTTATTTATTCCAAACTAGCCAATCGCATTCTAGTAGTGTTCATTTCAATTGCTCTTACTGTAATAATGTAACTATTGTGAACACGCCAGAAATCAGGACTGGCAGAATCGTTAGAGCGGTGGTATTTAGAATCTTACGATCTTTAGTTCCAGTTATTAAAGTTCAAAAGGAATTCCAATCCAGCCGAGATCAACTTTGCTTTACATTTTCCCTGGATCAGTATATTTTGTACCTAGAGGTCGATGTACATACCCTGTCCGCAAATTCGAGAATTTGTGCCTTTGTAAGAAATCAATGCAATAAACAAAATAAATAAAAATAGTCAGAAATTGAAAGAAACCCGTCGTATAATATATATTAGAAGTATTAGGAGCGATGTACAGATTTAATACATATCAAAGAAAAAGGCGTTCAGAATGCTGGATGGTTGTATATAAAAACTACAGTAGTGGTTGAAAGCGCTTAAATATGTTATTTGAAGAAATAATATGTGATATGTAAATAAATATATATATCACGTTGAAAGCACCAGTTCTCGTCTGATCATGCAAGTTAAGCAACGTCGAGCCTAGTTAGTAATTAGATGGGTGACCGCTTGGGAAACCTAGGTGCTGTAAGCGTCACACATGTTTTTTATAGGCGCAGGAGTGGCTGTGTGGTAAGTAGCTTGTTTATTTTATTTTTTTCACACAATAATGAAATATAGAATCCCGAAAAAAGGGAAACCTATATTTTTTTCCTCACAACGACGACAACAGTTCAACCACATGGTTCCGGGTTCAGTCCCACTGCGTGGCACCTTGTCTTCTACTATAGCCTAGGGCCGACCAAAGCCTTGTGAGTGTATTTGGTAGATGGAAACTGAAAGAATCCCGTCGTATATATGTTTATATATATATATATATATGTGTGTGTGTTTGCACCCCCCCCCCCCAACATCGCTTGTTTGCATCCCCGTAACTTAGCGGTTCGGCAAAAGAGACTGATTGCTCGACTAAAGGCAGTGCTCCAGCATAGCCGCAGTCAAATGACTGAAACAAGTAAAAGAATAAAAAAGTATATATATATATATATATAATATATATATATATATATATATATATATATATATATATATATATATATATATATATATATATATATACACACACACATATCTATTTGTGTGTGCGGTGCAGGGAGAAAGATGCAGGATTTTTTTTTTTTTTTGGTGTTGCCCAAAAGTTTCGAAAAAATTGCTATATAAGGTTGAATCGCAATTCGTAACAAATGGATACATTTTTATTTATTCTAACTTTCTTGTAGCAGACCATATGTATATGAAGCAGTAATGTTGTGAAACTGCTGGAAATAAAATAACAATGTGTTTGGCCCCTTGTGGGTAGTAAAGAAATAGTTATACTTGCCGTGATATAAGCGCAGTGAGTATTGATTTACCTATGGAAAGTAGTAGCAAACTACACTTGTGTATCATAACTTAATAACAAGGTCACTTTATAATCCAAGTTAATGAAAATAACAAAACCATCATTAAAGTTCAAGCTTGTATTTTCAAAATTTAATCTTTCTTAAACCTTGGTCCTGAGTTTTTGGTGTTGGCACAGCTAGAAAGGTTGTTGCTTGGGAAACTGGGGCAACACCCCCAGCATCCGTCACTGGTGTGTGTGTGTGTGTTTATCTCCCACCACCGCTTGACAACCAGTGTTGGTTTGTTTACGTCCTGGTAACGTAACAGCTTGGCAAAAGGGACCGATAGAATATGTATCAGGCTTTTAAAAACTAAATACAGGAGTTGATTTGTTCCTCTAAACCCTTCTAGGTGGTGCCTCAGCATGGCCGCAGTCCAATGACTGAAGCAAGTAATAGGAAAAAGATAGAAGATAAAATTTCCCTCTATTTGCCAGGAAAATGGGGGGAAAATAATATTAGTACTTGAATAATTATATTTTTCTCTCACTACGTACTTATCCATACTTACTTTTCAATGTATCAGATAAGTTTCATCTACTTCCCTATTATCTATTACATAGTTGGTGTTTCAAAATGATGTTTTAATTTTTTTTATGTCCAACTTTCACTGAATCCAGAGATATGTAAGTGCTTAAGCTATTATGTACAAATAAAAAGAAATATAAATGACTAGCTTAAAAGCCACACTCCATGTAGACTTTTGAACTAACTCTTGTGCAAGGATGTAAACACACCAACATCGATTGTCAAGCAATGGTGGGGGGGGGGGACAAACACATACATAAATACGATGGGCTTCTTTCAGTTTCCATCTACCAAATCCACTCAGAAGGCTTTGGTCAGCCCGAGGCTATAGCAGAATACACTTGCCCAAGGTGCCACACAGTGGGACTGAACCTGGAAACATGTGGTTGGGAAACAAGCTTCTTACTACACAGCTATGCCTGTGCTGAATTTTAGAAATTTTGAATTTAATTTTTTTCTAGAATGCCAAATGCAGCCTTATCCATCCTCTTATACAGATGCACAATATGTAAAAGCATGTGCATATATTGTAGTAGGCAAGAATCATGTAATATAGGTGCCAAAACTACCAGATCATGTGATTTCAGCATAGTGCGCTTCCTCAGTGGTAGGTGCCCAGTCACTGCACAGCAGCCAAATCTCACTGCCAATGATATATAGAATAACAGTGTCTTTTCAGATACTGATGTCACATATAGCCAGCAGGTTTATTAGAAAATAAATATTAGCAACAGAAGCAGTATTAATACCAAAAGCGATCTTTATGTCCTCTGGCACCCATGTCTGATGATTTTTTTTGTATGCTACAATATATCATCATCATCATTTAATGTCCGCTTTCCATGCTAGCATGGGTTGGATGATTTGACTGAGGACTGGCGAACCAGATGGCTGCGCCAGGCTCCAATCTGATCTGGCAGAGTTTCTACAGCTGGATGCCCATCCTAACACCAACCACTGCGAGAGTGTAGTGGGTGCTTTTATGTGCCAGTCTGGCGGTACTGGCAACGGCCACGTTCGAAATGGTGTTTTTTACGTGCTGTGCTTTTAAGCACTGTGAGTCTAAAGGAGAGGACCTCGCAGAACAAATAACACAGTATTTGGCATTCTAAAAATACATCCACATTAAGTTGGATATAAAGATTGCCCTTCAGCACTAATTCTGCTTCCACCACTAATATTTATTTTCTAATAAACCTGCTGGATATTTGTGACACACCTACACAAGGGTGCATCCCCAACCCAACTTTGTTTCATCATAGCTTTCAGAAAACACATCTTCACAGTTCACATCAACATCATTACTAGATAATAATGCTAAACAAGTAATCTTAGAAACTTAATTATGGATTTCTTAACTTAAGAACACAGCCACAAATTTACAAAGGATTGAAAGGCAGTGATATTTACAGTTTTCTTTTGGGAACTGGTAGTGGGAGTGAAGTGAATAATCTTCAACCAGAAATCCACAAATTCATACTGTCAATTCATAGGATATATTTTTTTATGGTTGACTGGTTTTCCTTCCTTGTTGGCTAACTGTGCTTCATGCTCTTCTGAATGCATCCTTTTCATATTGCTTAGCATTATATCACAAATTTAATAATTCAAAACAAAGCCTATTTAAAAATGATAAAGAACATAGAACTTTATTTATTCAAAGTGATCTTTTAATCTTCCATTTTTCTCTATGATTAGCAGAGAAAGGCAATTATAAATACTGAGTAGGTACACAAAAAAGAATTATCACCATTGTGGTGATGACGGTGGGGGTGGCACATTTCAGTCTCACTCTTCAAGAAAACAAAGGTTAACAATCTTAACTGTTTTGATCACCTGTGTAAAAGGAGGGATTGTAATAGAAATGTGTCTTGTACATCAATATAAATATATAATAGATAGTATGTCTCTATGTACATGTAGAAAACAAATATGTATTTTGGTTTTATGTTTGTGAATATATATATATGTATAAATTATATATAAAAGTGGTTGTGGACACAAGTATTGCACATTGTTCATTGATTGCAGTAGTTTTACATGACACACATGACAAGACCAATGTTATCTTGGTTAGAAAAAAAAAGAAAAAGTAATGGAATTATGTAAAGCAACACAATATCAGAAACTGCTATGCTAATAACAACACTAGAAGCATTACTAAGTTTAAAAACAAAAAAAAACAAAAAAACTAGCAGTAACAGTAGTTGTAATTATTAATAAAATTATTAAATAGTATAATCATATAAAATGTGGGCTGAGTAGTTACTGATTTCTTTGGGCTTGACATAAGTAAAACTTTCTATGTACAGTATAGTGAACTGAATAAGCTACAGTAAAATATCCATCTGATATCCTATCATCACAGCCATAGTTACTGCTCTCAACAATAGTTATATTAAATAAACTTGAAAACAACATGGTAAGCTATCTTGCACCAGGCATATTGCTTGTTTTTCATTTCTAATGTGAGAAGCAGTGAGGATAAAGTCATTTATTGTACACAAGCCATTTTCCATCATGGTCTGTTTGTGCCTAAATCATCAAACATAGTGCATGAAACTGAGACTACATCTGAGTCTACAGAACAAATGCTTACCTAATGTTCCTGTAGCATTAAATAGATGACAAACAAATCTTCTGATACCAACTGGGAATTCACAGTCATGAATAACTATTCTTAAAACAAACCTGGTATCTGTATGCTCAGGCATGAGAGCTGAGGTAATGTAGAATAAATAGGTAATATATCAACACACAAACATGTACTTTGATATTTTATTCTTTTACCACTTTACCTCTGCATAATGATGTAAATAAACGATAAAGATTTTTCATTACAAGATGAAGCTTAGGTGGAATGCAGTGTCTTATTCTATACAATGCAGCATGTTCAACAAATATATGCTCATATCTTGGGAATAAACCAATACTTATACTTCTTTAATAAGCCTTAAGAGGCCAAATTCTTTGAAGGTAAAGTTGTACATAATCAATCAAAGTAAACTGTTTATTAATGGTGTTGATAGCTAACCAGGCATGGAAAATAAAAATCAGCGAAGACAACAGCTGATTTCAGAAAGATGATGCACTAAACTAGATATTAGTAACACAAATTGAGTGACTACCAAATTCAGAGGGCACATAAATAATTAATTAAGTACTTGTGTTAGCAACAATGATGATAACTTTGACATAAATGAATAAAAATACTTAAAGCAACAAGAAGAAATCTGTAAGAGTAGTAACAATAGTAGTAAAACAATGTATCCCTGAGCTTCAAGGGGCTTAGAAAGATGGTGTATAGCTCCAATTTCTTTTGTGTAATGTAGATGAAAAGAACCTATTCTTAGAAGGGATGTCAGTTTATATCATGAGTGAAATTTTCAAAAGATCTGATACTCATTCCCAATAACCTCATGAATTGAGGCAAGTTGAATTAAGAGTACTACCTAGAGAAACAATACATTTGTGGCAGGCATAAACTCATTACCTACATGCTGGGAGTCTAATACTTTATCCATTCGGACATTTCACTTCCAATATTTGTATTAGTAGTTGCAGTAAATGAATACTTAACATCTCCACATGTCTCAACAAGTTTATTAACTTGATATCTGGAAAACTGTGATAAGTAGAGGAAAATATAATCAATTACCTGGATAAAATATCAGTTTTAACATAAGCGATTTTCGCAAAAGATCTGGTGCCTGTTGCCAAGAGCAAGGTGAACTGAAATACATATATATATATATATATATGTGTGTGTGTGTGTGTGTGTGTGTATATATCATCGTTTAATGTCCGCTTTCCATGCTAGCATGGGTTGGACGAATGACTGAAGGCTGGCGAACCAGATGGCTGCACCAGGCTTCAATCTTAATCTGGCAGAGCTTCTACAGCTGGATGCCCTTCCTAATGCCAACCACTCTGAGAGTGTAGTGGGGGTAAAAGTACTAACATTTCCACTTTCCTCAATAGCATTTACAACAGGAACTGGCTGTATCTAAATACTGATATCAAATTATGAACTTAAATCACAGGTAGAATTACCTCTACTGCATGGCTCATTTTTAGTAAAGTTCTAATAATATTGATTACAAACAATGGTACAAGGCCACTAATTATGTTAGGGCTCAATCAATTACATTAATTTCTGAACTAATTTTATCAACAATGGAAGGATAGAAGGTAAAGGTGACTCCAGTATGATTTGAGTGTAAAGGGACATTGTTAAATTACCTCAAAGCATTTTGGTTATGCTCTTCTAATTTTACTGCCCATCATCCCCTTATATATAAAATTAAAATGAGTTCTTATATAAGCACAAGGCTTTATTTTATAGTGGGGAGAAAATGCAAAACTGTGTACTGCATGTCTTTATCAAAGACAATTATGATATAAGAAGAGTAATCAGCTTCAACTGGAAACTGAAACCAGGTTTTAGCCTTGGCTTACATGGAGTTTGCTCTATAGCATTTGTCACAACCTCATTAATAATTTCTACTGGCACAAAATCACAAGTTTGTAGAGGAAGAATGTAGTAAATTGAACCAATCCCAGCTCATGCCTGATATTCATTTTGTACACTCTGGAGGGATGAAAGACAAAGAAAATACTTGTGAGTTCTGAATTCAGAATATAGAGGAACAAAGCTAAATACACAATAGGCATCTGGTCTGCAAATTTACTTTTTCTTATCTTCCTTTTAATATTGATTTTTCCCTCAGAGGTCTTCATTTTTTTCTTATATTAGTTGAGAAGCTAGAGCATCAAACCATGGTAGGCTTATAGCTAGTAATAATATTCATAGAACATATGACAGCTTGGCAATAATGCTTAAGGTCTAGTGAGTAAAAACAATAGAAAAGCAGAAGTACAGAACTGTGAATGAGTGTGTGTGTGAATGTATACATGTCTAACAGAGAGATGAGAATCTGTATATGTATGTGTGCATGTTTGTGAAAGAAAAAGTTAAACATCAACAAAACGGTGAGAGTAATAGAATAAGGAATAGACAAGTACGCAAAAGAGTGAGAGAGAGAGAGAGGTGTATGGGAGAGAGAATGTTAGAGACAAACAGACACATTAAGAAACAGAGAAAAGGATGGAAGAAGGGCAGTCGTTTTGGTCATGAAGCAACATAAACAAAACTACTGGTTTCAACAAGACATTTGGACAGATATACAACATCTGTCAGAAATACAAAACGCATAGATGCAGAGCTAAAACAATCCCACAAAACAGCCAGATAGAATATTAGTAAGACTCAGATCAGTAGCATACAGATAAATATTTAAACAGACACTCAATAAACTTGCAGATAGGGAATTTTTTCAAAGAGAAAAGAAAGTGCCCCACTATCATTTTGACAAACTGTCTGACTGGCTCAATTAAAGTTGAAGTTATTCCAAGTCCTAGCCAGAGCCAAAGTTGCATTAGTCATACTGACAGAAACAGGAGATGTAGTCAATGAAGAACTTATGGCTTGGTGAGAAGTGGTCAGTGTTTGACCAGTATCTGCAGCAGGAAGTGAAGCAATAGTTTGTACAGTCTGTTGTTGTTGATTGGCAGCTGCAGCAGCTGCCAGTTGAGTATGCACCAGATTCTGTCCAAGGTGACTGAGTTCAATTGTTGTTGTTGGCTGACCACCAACAACGGACACTGTGCCAATTTGTGCTGGTTGAATTTGAACCATTGCTGTATGGCCTGTAGGGTTAGCTGTATTAGTAACTCTAGCCACTGAGTATTCTCCTGAAGGCTGGTAATCATGAGATAACGTTTGTGTCAGCTCAGTCATAGCTTGGGTGAGGAGATCAGCCTGTTGATATTGGTCAGAGATAGCTTGTGTTGAAACGGGACCATGCACCTCAGCTATAAATTCCTCCTCAGTAACACCATGGGAATTGTCAGACAACATTGCAGCTGTGTGTTCTTCTTTCACTCGTTTGACAGATGATTGTGGAGGTGACATTTCAGGATGCTTTTTCCTGTGATGTTGCATCAACTTTGCCTTGCTGGCATACTGCTTGTGACAGAAATCACACTGATGTGGCATTGTGGTAATACTCCCCACCATTTGGGAGTATGTTGGGTTTGGATGACCTGGAACTTCATGGATTTGGGACTTCTTCCGACTGCTCATTGGTAGTTCAGATCCAGGATGGTTCTTTAATATATGAGCTTTTCGCTTTGAGCTGGATTTGTAGACTTTTTCACAGTACTGACAATAATAATCTCTCTGAGTTTTCAATATAGGAAGCTTCAATTCAGGCACAGTATCTGGTTTTATGTCAGGATGTCTTTTGGCCAAATGGTTAACCAGCATACCCCGCCGTTTGAAACCAAGGAGACATGTGTGACATTTGTATATAAAACGGTGATAATCATTAGGTGATACTTTGGGGATGAATTTTTTATGGTTGACTGGTTTTTCTTCCTTGTTTGCTAATCGTGCTTCACGCTCTTCTGAATGCATCCTTTTCATATGTTCTTTTAATTTGTCCTTTCTCTTGAACTGGCGACCACAGCTTTCACACATAAACTCCCGGTGAGAGGAATGTCGTAACATGTGCAATTTCAGCTTATCCGGCCGTGGAAATAGCTTATCACATTCAGGGCAGGGATATTTTATTGCTGAATGGAATGCACGCATGTGCTTTCGAATAGTAACAAATTCATCAAATACCCGGGTACATATGGGACAGTTATATTTACCATTGGCATCTTCATGTTCAGTCACATGACTCTTTAATGAACCTACTTGGTCAAAGTCTGAATGACAGAGTGGACACTCATAATATTTTTTATCACTATGTGTCTTCATGTGGCAGGACAATGCAGAGTTATTCATGAAGCGCTTAAAACACACTTGACATTGAAGTGGTTTAGAATTCTCATCACCATGACACAAAAGGTGTTTCTGAAGGCGTTCATAGTTACTAAAAGCTTTCCAACATTTCTGACATTTATGTGGTCGTTGAGGATTGTGCAACATCTTGCGTTTAGTTTTGCCATGTACACTAGCATGTTCTATAAGGTCTTGTTGTTTTTGGAAGGATAAAAAACATACTGGACATGCCAAAACATCTGAGTCTAAAGTAATGACACTATCAGACTCTTCCAAAGAAGCAACTTCATTGCTGGCATCACCATTGGTAATCTGTTGTAGTTGGCTGGCATTTGCTAGCACTGGTTTTGCTTCATTGGGATCACAAGCAAGCCTTTTCACTTCATCTAAGCCAACATCTTCAGCAGCATGGGTGAGTGTGTGTAAGTTCAGCAAGTTTGAATTGTCAAATGTCAGGTCACAATGTGTACACACCCATTCATTTCCACCAGATACTTTGCCTTTCTTACGATACAGAGATTTTAATGATCGACGTCTAAGGGCCTCATGATCCAATCTGCGATGATATTTCTTCAGTGTTCTGCAAAAAAAAAAAACATTTGCATATTAATAAGTGTGTATGTGTGTGGGTGTGTATATGTGTGTGAATAATCTATTATCCTTATAAAAAGCAAAGTTTGTTTGTTTGTATGTTGACTACTGAAAACACTAAACAAAATTGATAATATTTCAGGTTTTTCCTTTCATTTAAATTAATTTGATGATTCTGCAGATAACTGTGCACTTATCTTCCGAAAACAGAATGGAGAGGGCTGATTTGGTGATGTATTGGCTCCTATTTTTAGCAATTCATGTACTGTCTATTTCACCATAATGCATTATACAGAGTGAAAAAATACATGAATCCACCTCAAAGTTTATACATTACAGTTATTCCTTTGAAGTTGCTGTCAGACCTCTGCCTTCTCTCTGTCTATATGCCTCTCTCTCTATGTCTCTATCTCTCGTACCTCTACCTCTTTTTCTCTCTAGAGAAAAACACGTGAGAGAGAGAGAGAGAGAGAGAGAGAGAGAAAGGGTGCTCCACAGAAAAACTGCTTTCTCTTTGTCTAAATGTCCCTCTCTATGTCTCTATCTCTCTCACTACCTCTACCTCTTTATCTCTCTAGAGAAAAAATAAATGAGACAGAAGCAGGAAAGAGACAGACGACATACATTGCAGTAAGTTGTGGTTGTGTTGGTAGTAGTGGTGACAATATAGATTAATAGGTATTAGTGAGTGTGGTGGTAGTATTGGTAGCACAATTTAGATATTCTAAATAAATGTTAAAAGTTATGTTATGTAATAATGAAATACCTTTAAACAACTTTTATTGTAAGGAAATTGGGCATTACGATAGATGCCAATATGTGCCTTACGAATACATTTGAGTACTGTACAGACTGGGCCGAAGGCTGGGAGGCCTGCTAGCACAGTATAAAAGTACTTAAGAGGCATAAATATAATTTTTGTAAATTTATCAAGTAGAGGAAACTACCTTTGAAGTAACTAAGTTAAAATACAGAAAAAGAAAAATTTAAACTGGCTTCATATGAACCAAAACATGGTAAAAACAAAACAACAGCAACACAAACAATTTGTTTCTTCTTACCAATCATCAGAGAAACTAATCAAGAGGCTCAAAAAAACATTTCATTTATAGCTTAGTAAAAGGAAATAGATTAGTACTTATGACCTTTTTGCGAGGCCTCCAAGATTAGTGGAGAGAAAGAAAGATCTTGAAATGGAGAACATTTTTATAAACAAACACTAAAGTGTTGAGTTATTGGTATTTTAAGGTGGTGAGCTGGCAGAAACGTTAGCACACGGGTGAAATGCTTAGCGGTATTTCGTCTGCGTTACGTTGTGAGTTCAAATTCCGCCGAGGTCGACTTTGCCTTTCATCCTTTCGGGGTCGATAAATTAAGTACCAGTTACGTACTGGGGTCGATATAATCGACTTAATACCTATGTCTGTCCTTGTTTGTCCCCTCTGTGTTTAGCCCCTTGTGGGTAATAAAGAAATAGGTATTTTAGAAATGAAGGAAATCTCAAGTGCAGGAGATAACTGTGATAACAACTTAGAGGATTTGGCAAAATATCCTAACAGATGGATCCTCTTAGCTGTCTTCACAGTTATTCTCCTATGTTTGAGATTTCCTAAATTTCTTATAATGCAAAGAGCCAGTTGGTGGTTAAGCCTACCACCTTGGGAATTTGGGAATATTGCAATAAATCAAATAGGTAAAAGGGAACTAGCAATCAACTCAGACAAGACTATATATAAATGCCAGCAGTCAATATATTGAGGAGGATCGCAGCTGATACAGCACAGACATGGTTCTTGGGCCAGAATTAACAAAGTTGAGAAAATGCAGATTGCGAGATTAATTGGGTAACAAATATTTATGGAATTTCATTTCAATGTAAATCTTCCAACAGCATATGTGAAGATTTGCAATAAATTCATGAAAGCAAGGAAATGACTAAGTAGAAACTAGTAACTTACTTGTTTAGATAGAATGTAGAAGATTTCTTCTTCCAAGGATAATTACAGATTTCTCCATTGGCAGACTTGAAAAATAAAAAGTTTTATGAGGCATGCATTATTTATAAAAAATTTAAATGTACTAGTTTGCTTATAAAAGCCATTAAAATAATAATATTATTAAATATATTAAAATAATTATATTATTGGCATATTTATAATATCAAAACTAATAAGGATATAATCTTGTTTTAATAAATATTTACAGTGATCCTAGTTGAAATAATGGTAAATTTTTTCTGCTAAATTCACCTATCATATACAACTTGCTGTAGTCTCTATAAAAATAGTTTATAGAGCAATAATAGAGAAATAATTAAGATATTCTTTCTGTCAGGTCATCCCATAAGTTCTGTCCGAATTTTGAATAAAGAAAACAAGTGATCAAATGTTATATTCAATTGAAATTTAATCATCAATGTACTTTCCCTGATTATCTATGATTTCCTTCCATCTATTTATAAGCTTTTTAACCCCATCAATGTAAAACTCTTTTGATTACAAAGCAAAGAACTCTGAAATGTCAGTTTCGACCTCCTCCTGGCTTGGGAAAGTTATGTCCCCCAAATGATTCTGTAAACTATGAAACAAATGGTAGTATGAAGGAGCAAGGTCGGGAGAATAGGGTGGATGAGAAATTTTTTTCCCAACCAAGCTCTTCGATCTTCTGTGATGTGATCTTTGCAGCGTGGGATCGCGCATTGTCCTGATGAAACATCACTCCTTTTCAAATCACTAAAACAGGTCTCTTTTTTCTTCAAAGCTTGGTTCAAATGCTCTAATTGCTGACAGTAGATTTGAGCATCGATTGTTGCATTAGCTGGTAACAATTCAAAGTGAATTACTTCTTTGCAATCCCACTAGATAGAGAGAAGAACCTTTTTCCCATGAAGTTCCCTTCTCGGTTGTAGTTGAGCTTTTTCCCTTTTACCAAGGCACTGTTTACGATGTTTAACATTTCAATAGAAGATCCATTTTTTATCACCAGTCACAAGTCTATCCAAAATGGGTGAAATGAGTTCGCTGGAATATAGAGAAGAGCAGATGTCAACTTGAGATTTGTGGTTGCTTTCAGACAATTCAAGAGGCACCCATTTTCCAAGTTTAGGAACCTTTCCAAGTTGTTGAAGATGACGATGAACAGTTGTATGGTTTAAACTAATTTTTCTGGCCAATTCTTCAACTGATAATGCAGGATTTTCTTCAAGTAAGGCCTCAAGGAGCTTATCCTCAAACTCAACTGGACGTCCTGTTTGATCTTCACCTTCAAGGCTGAAATCTCCACTTCTGAATTTTGCAAACCATCTTCCGCAAGTTCTTTCATTCAAGCATTCTTTCCCATAAACTGAGTGTATGTTTCGAGTTGCTTCGGCTGCAGAGTTTCCCTTTTTGTACTCATAAACAAGATGTGCCTCAAAAATGCTCTTTGGATACTTCTATGTTAGAAAGGGTTTTAATCAAAGAAATTTTAATTCTATTATTCTGTAATATAATATTTAATTAGTTTAAATATACACAATGCATAAAAGCAATTTTTAATTCCATTAGACATTCTAAAATACTATTAAATTTCATTCAATTTTGAAAAAGGTAAAATCGGACAGAACTTATGGGATGACCTGATACATTGGGGATGATATTAATACTATTAATTGGCATTAGAAACAGCATTCAGTTATGATACCATTGAACTAATTACACAATAATATCACGTTTCTGAACAATTGACTGGCTACAGATCTAATGCAGCCATAAAATACAGATATCAAACAGAATAAAGGGTAAGGTTCAAATACATAAAAAAATAAAAATCCATGAATATAATTAGAGAAGACTGGAGAGAATTAATGGAATCAAATATTAAGCAAAAGAATTAAAGATTAGGATTACATAAAAGAATTAAAGAAAGATGACAATGAATAGCCAAATCGAGAAAGATTAAGAAAAAATTTAGAAACAAAATCACTATGATTATAAATAAAAGAGAATAATAGAGAGACTAAAGGATATTGGTTATATTTACCACTTTTGGGTGCCGTCTCTTTCGTTTCAATGTTCCTGCTTGTAAAGAGAATCCTTTACGTCGGTTCTTCTGCATCATTGCTTCACCTCTAATACTAAAGTCATCATCTTGATGGCGGTTTGATGTATTTTCTTCATGAACAACTAAATGTTTCTGAAGTGCAGCTGATGTTTTAAATCGTTTATTACATTCATAACAAGGCCATTTGCGTTCTTGTTCATCCAAGGCTGTCAATTGGATAAATTCAGAATGAATCACATGGAATTCTAATTTACAAAATGAAACAGTTTAAAGTTAACATTACTTTTAACCCTTTAGCATTCAGATTCCTCTGTTCAAATGTGATGCTTATTTAACCACACTGTTTTTAATTAATCATGCATTAACTCATTAGCTTTCAGATTTCAATGTAGTGATTGTTATTTTTAGAATGACATTGTAGGGTAGGTGTAAGAGATCTGACTTGGTTTGTTTGAATATGAAACAGGTAAATATTTGGGCCAGATTTGGCTAGTTTAAATGCTAAAGGGTTACAGTTATAAATTCTTTGTATCAGTTATTAAGATATAATAATATTATAATGGCTAGTCTTTAACTAAATCAAACTTGTCCATTTTACATGTCTTCTATCCTCCTCCAGCACAGCCCCTCAATCTTTCAGTCACATACTAAACTGCCTTCTCGTTTATAATTCGTCTTGAAGCATGAACTTTGCATGGATTCAAATTGAACATTAACTGTATTAACATCAAATAGTTATTTTTACTTTGTAGAAGAGTCTGAGAAGGCTTATCTTCAATTGAATGAGGGCCTGATAGGGATAGCGATTCTGCTCCACTCCCTTAGATAAAATTATACAGAAGTAATTAGTCTTAAAGTTTTATGGCAGTGGTTTTTATCTGGGGTCCATATAAGATTTTATGTGCAATAAATTGGTTATACATCTGCAATATGCAAAATATTTTAATTTTTTCATTCAATTCCTAATGATATTTAATTATAAAAAAACAGTAAGATTTTCCTTTTATACACAGCAAATAGCTATGGAAGTCCAGTAGAGAAAAGTAGGAATCAAAGGGGTCTACAGGTAAAAATTGGTTGCAAACCACTGCTCTGTGGTATACAACCTAGTTGCTAGTGAAAAAAAATATAGTGGAAAAAAAAATTCAGTGTTATGAACTATATAAACTATAAAAAATTCAGTGTTATAAAATATATAAACTATAAATAATGACAATGGTGATAATGATGATGATGACATATTTCACAAGTATTTTTATATATTGTAGTATTATAGTGATACATCAGGCAACAATAAACTCATTGTTTATTATTTTGCTATTTATATTTTCCATACTCTATACTCAAAAACAGAAGGAAATAGAAATAAAAACTCTAGGTCTAATTCTAAAATTGTATAAGAATGATTGTATTTTAGAAGCAGTTTAATTTTCATCATTATAATTTGCTACTTTAGATATTTTTTACATTTTTATGAGTAGATATTAATATTTTCAGAAATATGAATATTAAAAAAAAACAAAAAAACATAATGACAGCCTCATCAAGACAATTTCAAAATGATTGCTCAACCTTCTAAGATATCAGCTAAATCTACCCCAAATCACACCTTAGCTTCTTAGAAAAAGCATACAATGGATAATGTAATCTAGATTGCTTTGCTCACAGGTCTTCTAGAGTAAGACTAATTTGGGGTCAAACAACAACCTATTAAATAATGTTAATCAAATGTAGAATTATTGGTTTGGTTGTAATCCCAAGTAAGTTTTAACATTAGTCCATTAAGTTGTACTAATGTGAAATACAGGCATCTTCTGGGTTTTTTCCCCCCCCAAGTAATGTTGTTAAGAAGTGTTATAGTATACTGCAGCTTATCCCATTTGTTCCAGAGATTGTTCATCTGTTTGAAATTCTGACAATAAGAGAACTTGGGATGAGCACTGGAAGCTATTAAGGCACTTGCTCATTATATGGCAGCTTAAAGTGTGAGCTGCATATCTCCATAGTACCTACTGTAAATTTTTGGACAGATTCAAGAATCCATTGTCTTTGTCAGGAACACATTGCAGGATCAGATGCAGGTATGGACTGCTGAAGAGAGGCTAACAATTCAATCAGCCTAGAAGATTAACTTTCAGCAAGACAATAAGGTTACTTTTGTGTAATTTCAATTCAAGTAATTTTTAACACTTTTCATCTATATTTTATGGCAATCTTTTAAATTTATCAATTAAAAAAAAGAAAAAAAGAAACCATAAATATTTCTGTCTTTATTGTAAACCTTTATATCATTTACAGCTTGCATTTACTAATAAAATATTTCATACACAATCAATCATCAAATATTTTATTATTTGCCATCAATGAAATGCATACAAGGTTATTGAATTGAAGTTAGGTAAACAGAAGTTGTGACATTAATGACCTTCTTAAAGTGTACGTACCAAACCAGGAATTAAATCTGAATTGTTAACTTACTCTCTTAGCATTTCAACAAGAGCTAAATTCTTATCGATAGCATCCATTAGTTTCTATATAAAACATTTTTTGCATTAAAAACATGAAAATGTGGATAATAACCTTCAATATCTTCATCTGTGATATCAAGAACATGTGCTCCAATACGTTCAGCATAATGTGCTGCATACCACACCTAAAAAAAGAAAAAGATGATGATATTTTCTATAACAGTAGTAATGTGGAAGTGTGATGTGCACCACTCACAAATAACCTTGTATACACTGGAGTTACATGCTTGTGTGTTGAAGAACAGCACCAATGTTTCTATATTTGAAATCGAAAATTTTTACAAGAAATAAGCATTTCAACAAATTTTTGTTACCAAACTGGAAGATGCCCTGCCCCACCAGATTAGACATACAATTTAATGCAATTTAGACTTTTCCCCACTTGAAAATTTTCACTAGGCATTGTTATTTTAGATGTAAACATTCCATTAACAATATTCTTCTTCTAATGGGATAGAGCTATGTAACCTTTATTCCTCTTTTCTCTTGAAGTTTCCTTCTTGCATTTTTTCTTGTGTTTTTTTTTGTGGATGCAGGCTTGGCTATGTAGTAAGAAGTTTGCAGCCAAACCACATGGTTTTAGGTTCAGTCCTGGTGCATGGCTAAAGCCCTAGTCTGACCAAACACTTGTGGGTGGATTGTGTGGTAAGAAGCTTCCTTCTGAATCACATGGCTCTGGGTTCAGTCCCACTGCATGGCACCTTGGGCAAGTGTCTTCTACTATAGCCTTGGGCTGACCAAAGCCTTCTGAGTGGATTTGGTATAGAAACTGAAAGAAGCTCATCATATATGTGTGTGTGCATATCTGTGTCCTCCCACTATTGCTTGACAACTGATGCTGGTGTATCTATGTTCCAGTAACTTAGTGGTTCAGCAAAAGAGACTAATAGAATAAGTACTAGGCTTACAAAGAATAAGTCCTGGCAGTGCTCCAGTATGACCGCAGTCAAATGACTGCAACAAATAAATAGAATAAAAAAAGAATGTGTGTGTATGTGTGTTACCGTCTCCTTGCCTTGACTTTGCATGATAGTTGTAAACAAGTGTAACCACATGCAAGTGGCATCTTTCGTTTCTAATCTTCTCTGCGAATATGGTTATGGGGAAATATTACCTTGCTTGGAAAGAGATGAGGGCTGGTGACAAGAAGAACATTCAGATATGGAAAATCTACCTCAGCAAATTCTGCCTGACACATAAAGCATGGCAAAATGATGATAATGATTTGTGCACGGTACACTATACAAGCCTGTTCAATTACTGCACTATCCTAGAATGAAACCTGCGGTAGATCATATATAACTCTTGTATTCATTAAACAATACTTATCTCTTGCTTGATTGTGTACTTTTTTGCTGATCCTGCCAACAAGCAAGCAGTACACTATATATATAGAAAACATTTTCCGTCACATGCCAGGGAGAAAAACTAGAAGTAGTAGATAGCTTCTGTTACCTAGATGATTAAGTCAGTAGCAGGGGTGGATGCTCTGATAGCTTAGCTGCTAGAATAAAAATAGCCAGGGCAAAGTACAGAGAGCTCCTACCTCTGCTAGTAACAAAGGACCTCTTGCTCGGAGTGAAATGTAGACTGTATGACACATGTTTGCAAAAATCCATGCTACAAGGCAGTGAAACATGGGCTGAGGACATGTAAAATTGTAACAAATGAAGCTAGCATGCTCCGCTGGATGTGTAATGTCAGTGTGTATACACCACAGAATGTAAGCACCCTGAGAGAACAGTTGGACATAAGAAACATCAGATGTGGTGTGCAAGAGATGACTGCGCTGATATGGTCATGTGTTACATATGGATGAAGACAGCTGTGTGAAAAAGTGTCACACCCTAACAGTGGAGGGAACCTGTGGAAGAGGTAGACCCAGGAAGACCTGGGAAGAGGTGGTGAAGCACAACTTTCGAACATTGGGCCTCATGGAGGCGGTGATGAGCAACTGAGACCTTTGGAGATATGCTGTGCTTGAGAAGACCCAGCAGCCCAAGTGAGACCATAACAGTGGCCTAGGCCAGCGTAGCATAACTGTCCTGTTTAAGAGTACCCTTCAATCATTGGGCAATAAACTGTGCTTGAGAAGACCTGTTGAGTCAAGTGAAATCATTGTTGTGGCCGATGCCAGTGCCACCTGACTGGTCTCATGCCAGTGGCACATAAAAATGCTTCTTAGGAGCATGCACACTTGGTAATAAGATACATAAATACTCCATAAGTAGTAGTAGTAGTAGTAAACATCGTCATCACTATCATCCTCATCATCATTTAATCTGTTGTCCATGCTGGCAAACTTGAAGGCTATACCAGACTCTAGTCTGAGATGCCATAGTTTCTACAGCTGGATTCTCTTCCTAATACCAACCACTCCAAGAGTGTAATGGGTGCTTACAAACCACCAGCAAAGGTGCCATTTGTGTGACACTAGTAGCTGCCATGGCTACATTTGCCATTGCCTCCGTGAGGCCCAACACAGCTGTCCTCGTCCACATGACCATACCAGTGCAGTTGTCTCTCTTGCACACCAGATCTGATGCCTCTTATGCTCAACTTTTCCTCAAAATGCTTACACTGTCATACATGCAGCTAGTATGCTTCACATCCAGTGAAGCATACTAACTGTATTTCTTTCAAGTCTAAGCATGTCCTCGGCAGTCACAGCCCATATGTCACTGCTGTGTAGCATAGCTGTTTGCATGCAGGCATCATACAGTCTACCTTCACTCTGAGAGAGAGGCCCTTTGTTGCCAACAGAGGTAGGATATTTTTTCAAGTAAATCAGCTCAACAAATATTCATAAATTTATTAAGTATTTATATCTAAAAAAAACTTACTTTGAGCTCCTGCCTTGGCTCAATGTTTTTAGAAACTGTAAAATAGATATCTTGACAGTGTTGATAAGCAACAAGGTTTTGTTCAGCAAAGTTCTCAGCAGGTCGTACAAACATCATCCAATTACATTTATTCTCATCAGACATTTCAATGTAAAAACACTCATTATTTTCACGCTCTAACTGCAAGGAAAAAGGAAAAGAGAGAAATTATATTAAGGATAACTAAACAGAAAGAAACATCAAATATATCAAATTTTTTTTAAAAGTAAATTAGTACAGTGTGATAACCAAAAGGTGAAAAACATAAGCATTAATAAGTAATATACTCATAATGAAATAACGACATGTAGCATATGATCTTGAAATGCAGGATATATAGTCCTATTCAACATATAGAACAGAGAATACATAAAAGGGGTCAACAATATACAGTATTGGATCTCATTTAACAGTAAATACCATTCTTAATTAACAACTTTCTATAAATTTCAACAATAGGCGCAGGAGTGGCTGTGTGGTAAGTAGCTTGCTTACCAACCACATGGTTCCGGGTTCAGTCCCACTGCGTGGCATCTTGGGCAAGTGTCTTCTGCTATAGCCCCGGGCCGACCAATGCCTTGTGAGTGGATTTGGTAGACGGAAACTGAAAGAAGCCTGTCGTATATATGTATGTATATATATATATATATGTGTGTGTTTGTGTTTGTTCCCCTAGCATTGCTTGACAACCGATGCTGGTGTGTTTACGTGCCCATCACTTAGCGGTTCGGCAAAAGAGACCGATAGAATGAGTACTGGGCTTACAAAGAATAAGTCCCGGGGTCGATTTGCTCGACTAAAGGCGGTGCTCCAGCATGGCCGCAGTCAAATGACTGAAACAAGTAAAAGAGTAAAGAGTAATAAACTACATATCCTGATCATTTCCATCTACAGACTTCAGCTAATGATATTCATATATCCATATATTTCAATTAATATAATTCATAAATACTTTGTTGAACACTATTTAAATGGAAATTATATCTGATAACTATACATGTAATAAAAAAGTATAAGTAGTTAAAGGTATTTCTGGAACTTTGGCTTCAGGTATTGTTTCCACACATGACAGATAACTTTATGAAGAACAAAATTTGAACAAAATTAAATGAAACAAAAACTTCAATAATTAATGCCTTTGAAACTGACCATTAAAACAAACCGACAGTTTGTCAGCTGATTTTGATTGGCTACTGGTTCACCAATAAATGGTCCAAACTGTGTAGATTTTGCAATGGGACGTTTTGCAAATACTCCAAGTTCTAGTAGAGAAAAAAAGAAAAGATTACATACAATATGTTTTGATCAATTGAAAATAAGCCTCTTTACAAATAAGCAGTTGTTCTCTCTAAAATAAATTAAATATATCACCACAACAATAAATAAGCACAGAAAGGGAATTAAAATGCAGGCAACTTTTATAAGCAGATTTAATGATAAAAGTGAAACTTGTGAAAAAGAAATGAATTATTATCATTAAAAACGTTGTCCAGTGTTTTTTTTTTATAGTGGCTTCAATTAAGTGTACTATATAGCATCATATCAATTGGCATGAGGTTGAGTAACAATCAGGCAAATATTTTGTTAACTATTATGATAAAAAATTTTAATTTAACAGATTAATAATACAATGTCTTTGATAAGTAAATTAATCTGTCAGATTAATTTACTTATCTGCGAGCTGGCAGAAACGTTAGCATGCCGAGTGAAATGCTTATCAGTATTTCATCTGCTGTTATGTTCTTAGTTCAAATTCTGCCAAGATCGACTTTGCCTTTCATCCTTTCGGGGTCGATAAATTAAGTACCAGTTATGCACTGGGGTCGATGTAATCGGCTTAATCTGTGTGTCTGTCCTTGTTTGTCCCCTCTATATTTAGCCCCTTGTGGGTAATAAAGAAATAAGATTTGTCAATTAACAGACAAGCACTGGGCAAGTCAATCCTATGACAGACAATCAACTCCTGGTTGCAACCATATGCTTGTGTGAAGTTAGTCAAGTAAATCAACAAAGCAAAACAATCTAGAAACAATGCTTAATCCAAACTTAGTATTTATGGTAACGCTATATATAACTCCCACATCTGGGACAGCAACATGTATGAACATTGCAGATTGCATTTCACATAACAAGTCCCCCAACTGACAATCATGGGAGTTACTCACTAATACACATTTCAGCCTCTAACTCACAGATATGCTGTCTCCTCACTCTGTTTTCTCTACCACAACTCCAGTGGCTTTTGTTTCTCAAGGCTGGCTTGTCTAGTGCCACCCCTAACCAAATAAATCATCTCGCTTCTTTTCCTCATCCATATTGTGTTTATTCCCTACACTAATCACTATTTCTAAACCTTCTTGAAAATGATGGCTCTATAAAATTCCCTCCTTGTCCATGTTTTTTTTCCTGCTATTGTTCAAGATAAACTTTAACTGTATCATTCTTGACAGTCTCATCAAATATGTTAAAGTTATAGGTGCAGCCATTTCCTTCAGGTCCAACCATTAAAAACAAAAACAACTTAAGTTAAAATCAACAACAGTACCAATATACTCAATTACCAATTATCTACTTATAAAGAAACGACTACAGTTATAATTTAAATGTCAATAACTAAAATGAGTATGTTTAAAAGAAAAAAATATTTTATTGTTATATTTTTAAAATAATACAAACAAGCTTACAAATTACACAACTAACCTGTACTTTCACCAAGTCGAAATATCTGAAGTATTGGAGGTAAACTGGACCAGGCCCGAGACAAGACTACTTTATCAGGTACAATTTGTAGGCGATGTTCTGGACATTCATTTTGGTAAGTAGCCATGCATTCTTCACACCCTTGATAAAAGTAAAGTTTAAAATGTAGTTCTCATTGGAGTAAAACAAATACGCAAAAAATACAATGAAAATTATAAAATGCTTACAAAGTTCATCAGGGTTATATGCCTTGGTAGGTTTATATTGACGGCGATGACTCGACCAGCTTGACTCGGCCTCCATATTGGCAATGCGGTTTGATTTACGCAACTTCAATAAGAAATACAAAAAAAAAAGAGAAATTAGCTTCAATTCTTTCTTTTAGATTAAGGTTACTTTTGTGTGTAGACAAGAACCAAAATATTTTGATCTCTTTTTTTTTTCTCTTTTTTATTACAATCATTTTCCTAAAAGTCTGGAAGTGTGCTGGTACTTATAAATAAAAAATGACTGAGGATAGGTCTCTCTCTTACCTGTCCTTCCACCTCTCTCTGGATAGGGTATCAATCCAGTGGAAGTTTTGTTACAATTCTTCAAGCTAATTGCTATTTATACAATACCTTTGAGAAGCATGTTCTTGAGAAATAAGCATATTTGTAATAAGAAGTAAATAAAGTAACATTACAGGATACAATCAATTGACATTGGTAAGCAGGCCAGACTTATCTTGGGCAGTTGAGACTTTCAGTCTGGATAACTCTAAACATTTGAACATTAATATTAGTATGCATTTTGAGAGCAACTGAGTTGTCATTAGCTCTGCTTAAACACATACAACCAAACATTTAAGACTATCAAAAGCCAAACAAATTCCAAAATAATTTTCAGTTGCCAGCTACATCAAGTTAATCTCAAAGGGCTATTATGTAACAACCAAGTCTAAGTTACCCATATTCACTATGGCTACCATCAAAGTCTTCATTCATAACTACAATATAAACCATGAACAGACAATCATTGCAAGCAGTAATACAGTGATTGCATTAGGCTTTGGAAGATTGATAAAGAAATGCATCGGAAGGTAATAGTACATAGAACATAGAAAGTAAAATATGTCAGTAATTTTGATGTAAACAAGTGATCTTGTTTCCTTTCCCAGTTCATATAAAAATTAAAAGTAAAACAAGAAAATTCCAACTTACTTGTCGTTTTGAATGAGGAATATTTTCTTTTTCTTCTTCTAAGCAATTGAGAATGTTATTAGATGCAGCAGCATTACCAGAAACCCTGTTTGATGCAATATTAACAGAACCTCTGCTTGATCCAGCAATGTTGGCAGAGCTTATGTTAGAGTCAGCAGTATTGTCTAGTCCATTAATAGAGCCACTGATATTAGCAGAAATACAACTAGATCCAGTGATATTACTCGGCCCAGTGTTGCTAGTTCCGGAAGTATTGCTAGAAAAATTGCTGGGTCCAGTAATATTACCAAGTCCACTACTGCTAGCTCCAGTAATATTATTTGGACCATGGCTTAGGCTACTAACATTAGCTGAATCATTGTTAGATCTAGCAACAATTTCTTCTAGATTCTGAGATATTGCTAGATGAGCACCACCTGAAAAAAACAAAAAAAACACTGACAGGTAATATCACTAATAACTGATATGTCAACATAAAGCCTCAGATGCTTTAATGCAAAACAAGAAGGCTGACATCCTGGACATGCATACGTTAAATTTATGCTATCATATAAAAATAGATTTTAAAATTATGATGATGGTCATTGTCATTGTTATCATTATAAACTTTTGTATTTTATTTGTTTTATTCATTGAACTGTGGACATGGTGGTGTATCATCTTGACTTCAGTACTTACAAATTGACCTCAGAACTTACTTTTTTAAGTCTGGTATTATTTTACTTACTAAGTTACAGGGTCACAAAACAAACCAACATTAGGAGTGGAGGACAAGCATAGACACAAAAACACACCCACGCACGTACACGCGCACACACATACACACACGATGGGCTTCAAGACAGTTTCTGTTTACCAAATTCATTTACAAGGCATTAGTTAGCCTGGAGGTAGAGTAAGATACACTTGCCCAAACAAGCCTGAAACAACATGGTTGCAAAGTGAGCTTCTTAACCACACAGAATAAAATGATAGAAGACAATTATTATTATTATTTAGGTCTATTGATTCTCAAGAGCACACATCACTGAATAAACAATTTCTGATACTGAACTAAGTGGAATAAATTCAATATGTACAAGAGACTTCAAGGAAAGTAAAGTTACACTAAATCAGTGATGTCCTGTATTCTATTAAGTCATTAATAGGATATAGAACATTGCTTTTGCAACTCTTCGTGTTTATGTAATGATTAAAGGGACAATACACTGATAAAATTTTCCATCTTTCACCAGTATGAATCTTTAAAGAAGGATTTTTCATATAATACAAAGTAAAAATGATGACATGCCCAACATTAGGAGGATTTTAGCTTAGCACTGCAACTTTAAAAATACTTACATAGTACTCCATCTAATTACACATTAGTTAATAGAGCTATTGGTATTTCAATAGCTTAATGCAGAGCAAGTAAACTCACTAACCAAATAGTGCCGGTGGCATGTAAAAAGCACCATCCGAACGTGGCCGATGCCAGCGCCGCCTTGACTGGCTTCTGTGCCGGTGGCACATAAAAAGCACCAACCGATCGTGGCTGCTGCCAGACTCCCCTGGCACCTGTGTCGGTGGCACGTAAAAAGCACCCACTACACTCATTGAGTGGTTGGCGTTAGGAAGGGCATCCAGCTGTAGAGCCTGGTGCAGCCTCCTGGCTTCCCAGACCCCGGTCGAACCGTCCAACCCGTGCTAGCACGGAAAACGGACATTAAACGATAATGATGATGATGATGATGATGAAAAAGAAAGAGAGATTTAAATGACAGAGAATCAACTTACTTGATAAATCTGCATCAACTTCAGCAGAACTGTCAGCAACACCATCAGTACTAATTGAGTTAAGATGATGTTGCCGCCTAAAATTATCAATTATACAAGACTGGGCAGCCTCAACTCTTTGAAAAACACCAATATCCCTTTCCAAGACAACACTTGGTGACACGGAGTTGGTGCCATCCACAGTTGATGATAACTGTCCACTGCTAACAGCAGAAACTGCTACACCCAAGACCTCACGTGTTGTAGTACTAATACCATTGCTACTAGATATGGTAGAATGGAGACCATTAGCATCATTTGCCTCTTCAATACCATTGTCAGTGCTGAATGTCACACCAGAACCAACTGAAAACAAAAAAATAAAAATACAATCAAACTATTCAAGATAATATGAATACAAAAGAAAAAAAATAAAGATTCAAATTATGAAAATTAGTAGAACATCTTAAGACACTTCATTTTGAATAGATCTTCAAATTTCAATATTTGTTAATGTTATTATTATAGACGTCAGTGAAAAAGTAAATCTCCAGTAAAGAATCAGTTGATTGTAAAGTTGGTACCAACAAATAGCAAACATCTTACATTTCAGATTCATCAAGGACTATACTGAGTATGCAATTATACACTTTCATTTAGAGGTATGTAGCACGAGAGTAAGAAATATTGTGAGGACTCGCGGGTGGTAGTTTGGATATTTTTATTCAGTGTGTTGTGTCCAACATATCTTTGAAGGATTAAAGGTCCTTCCTGAGCCATAGGCTCATAAGGCCAATTTTCCAGACTCTGTGGTGTGTGTATATATATATATATATATATTATATATATATATATATATATATTATATATATATATATACACGCACACACATATTTATACACCCTTAAAAAGTTTCAGTAAAATTGCCATTACTCTGATAATATTGAAGGAAATCAAGTGAAATTTATACTGAATGAATTATATTATTACATGCAAACATTATACAAATTTGGAACACAAAGCAATACGTGTTTTCAAAGACATGAACGAAATATTAATTTTTAAATGTTTCAAAAATATGTACACCCTAAAGGATTATTTGCTATACAGTAATCCCTCGCCATATTGTGGTTCACCTGTCGCAGTTTATTATTTAAGCTTACGTCGATTCCTCTGTGATGTTATTTTGCATTTATAGTAAAATAAATATATAGAAATTATAAAAATAATTTTAAAAATATACAGTACAGTACTGTTTCTACTTCATGGATTTTCACCTATCACAGGAGGGTTTGGAATGTAACACCCACGTAAGTCAAGGGATTATTTTATTCAATATTTGGTGTAACTGCCCTTGCTTTCAATAACTATTAAATTTCCACATATAATTGACCTTTATTCATCCTGAATGATGTCTCTCAACTGTGTTACATTGCAAATTTTTTTCTCCTCAACTTTTCTTTTCAAAACACCCCACAGATGTTCAATTGGGTTTAAATCAGGTGACATGGTAAGCCAAGGCAATACCTTTACCTTTCTATCTGATAAAAACTTAGTCGTCATCTTTGAAGTGTATTTAGGGTCATTAACATGTTGGAACATGGAATGTCTTCCTAGTTCCTTGATGCTTTCCAACATTGTTTTCTGCAATATGTCACAATAAAGCCTTGAATCCATTGTTATTTAAATAAATGTGAGCCCTCCCACAACAGCTGCACTCATGCATCCCCAAAGCATAACACTTCCTGTAAATTAAAAATAATTTTCTTAAAATCTTGAGAAAATTCTTTTCCTTTTGGTGCCATTTTAATCACAATGAAGAAGATTTTCACCATGGTACACAAATCAGAATTCCTGTACATGCAATAACAATGACCGGTGCAAAAATGCCAGGAGAAATAATTTATTAGAATTTAAATTAACAGCTGTTAGTAAATAAAGTGGATAAAATATTGAATATAGCAAATTTCCTTTAGGGTGTACATACTTTTGTAACGTTTGAAAATTAATATTTCATTCATATATTTGAAAATGTTTATTGTTTTGTGTTCCAAATTTGCATAATGTTTGGATGCATAATATATTTTATTCAGTATAAATTTTGTTTGATTTCCTTCAATATTATCAGAGTAATGGCAATTTTACAGAAATTTTTTAGGGGTGTACATACTTCTGTGAGATACTGTATATGTATATATACATGCATGCATGTATATATGTATGTATATGTATATATATATATATGTGTGTGTGTGGATGCGCAATGGCCCAGTGGTTAGGGCAGCAGATTTGTGATTGGAGGATTGCGGTTTCGATTCCCAGACCAGGCATTGTGTGTGTTTATTGAGTGAAAACACCTAAAAGCTCCACGAGGCTCTGGCAGGGGGTGGTGGTGACCCCTGTTGTACTCTTTCACTCACTCTATCTTCCTATTTCTTGAGTAACACTGCGATGGACTGATGTCCCGTCCAGCTAGGGGGAATACATATGCCACAGAAACCAGGAAACTGGGCCCATGAGCCTGGCTACGCTTGAAAAGGGCAATGTTTATTGTTTTTATATATATATATATTGCCTACTGGATGGGATGCCTGTTCATCACATTTTTACCAGGTGGGTGGACTGGAACAACATAAAATGAACTGTTTTTGCTCAGGAACACAATGTATCACCAAGTCCAAGAATCAAAACCATGATCTTACAATCATGAGTGCAACACCCTAACTACTAAGCCATGCACCTCCATATATATTTCATCAGCAGCAGCATTTAATATTCGCCTTCCATGCTGGCGAACACACACACACACACATTGAATAGCTGAGATTTCATGAAATGAAGTACAAATTTCTTTCATACCAACATGCAGTATGTTTGATTCATGTTCAGCACATATATTTCCAGCTCTATAGTTCAAAATACTGGCATTTACCAATATAATATATAAAAGAAATGAATAAGGAACATTGGCAACTAGATGTGTGATAAAAGGATTTTTTTAAATGTAGTTCACCTTGGGCAGAACTAAAGTCTTGGCTGTCTTCTTGAGTTGTATCTGGTTCTCCACTCAGAGTTTCCATAGGTTGGTGCTGACTCTGTAACAAATGGGTTTATTCATATGTAATTCAATGACACTAACAGATATATCAAAAAACAAGATGAGGTGGACACATACAAGCAGCAGTGATAATAATTAATTACCATGCAGCTAACCATGAACAAAGAAATTTGTGATAGTCATGCTTTTCTCAATGCCATTAATAACACATTAAGTTAAATAGCTTTAATTGTCAATTGAATATATATATTTATTAATAAATTTCAGCCCTGCTTGCCATTGAAGGAAATCAGCTAATCTGGTTTATAACTAAATGGTCCAGATTTGTGACATTTATGTCTTATATCTTTCTACAGTAGTAGCATTAAATAAAGTGATGCTGTTTCAACTCGGAATCAAAATAAGATCATAAACTGCTCTATAGCACTAGTGAGAGAAGCAGAGGAAAATAAGAAAATGAAACTCAGTAGAGAGATTGTAAAAAGAAAGCCAAATTGCAATGCATTGGCAATGTTAGTAATATTACTATGTTATTAAAAGAATCTACAAACCACAGAACCAATAGTGGAAGCCTGGTGAGTACTGTCATGATCCCTTTGGAGACTCAGTGTAGACTGGCTCACAGTACAATCAACTGGAGAAACAACACGCTGCACTGCCATCAAGTTGTCGTTCATAACATGATGTCTATGAAAAGTCTGCAATGGAAACATAAAGAAAGCAATAAATAAAGTGCATAACAAATATGAAGTTCTTCAAAGAGTTTTTTTTTTTTTTCTATAATTAATCTGACTTCTTTCCAATGGTAGGGTATAATCAGGAATTCTCTAGAATGCTATAGATTAATTTTATAAGAATCTTCTGAAAAGTGTTGGACAAATAATAAAAACAGACTTACAGCATGCTGCAGTGTGGTACTGTCAACAGTTGGAGCAGCAATGAGCTGTGTGCCATTAGCAGTTTGTAATGTTGAGTATGTAGCAATACCATCACTTCCAGAAACTACTTCCCCACTTTGGAAATCATCCACAGGTGAAATCCTTTCAAATGAAGACTGTGCTGGCTGATAGAGATTGGCTCCATGAGGAATGTTGATTTGGTATGTAGCAAATTGAGGTGACTGAAAATCAACATACTGTGCTGTAAATGTACTTGAAGCTGCAGCAGCTGCTACTGCTGGTGTTGCAGCTAAAATTGGGAGACCCTGATGAGCAGTGGTTACAGTAAATGTTCCGCTATTTGGAGGAGGGGCAGCAACAAATTGGGCAGACTGCAAAACAGCTTGTTGCGTCTGCACTTGTTGGTGCAACTGTGCTTGAGACGGCTGTGGGTGCTGTGGTGGCTGTTGTTGGTGTTGCACTTGTTGTCCCACTGCTGCCCACACTGTGGTTTGATTAGAACTGCTATCACTCTCCATTGAAAATAGTTTTCAGTCTTCCTGCCAAGATAAAGAGGTATCATGTCATCTTTATACCTAAAATATAAAAAAAATAACATTTTAATAAAATTGAGTATGCAACAGATTAATTAAACTTATTTATATGCAATACCACAGCAACAATGATGATCACTGCACCCAGGATTGTTTGTGAGCTAAATGACTGATTCTATGAAATTCTTTTGCGATTCACCTTAGTAACAGATGACAGAAAGCTTGTTATAAAGGCTAGTGACTTTAATAGAAATAACTGGTCAGCAAATTATGGTTATTCCTATGTCGATGTTTATGCTATACAGAATGAATTTTTGTGATGCAAATGATGCAATAGATAGCCTCTTATATGAATATATCCCCACCCATTACCCCTATTTTATTAAATACATCTGAGAGCACAATAGGTCACTGAGAAGTACATGCCTAGCCTTATCAATTTCAGTCTCTAAACAGCTCTCCGCAAACCAGAAACCAAATGAGTTGATTCTGATATATAACTTTATTCATATCAGCACATGTAACTAACTGTTATAAGCATAGAATGTATCCTTTACCCTTAATCAGTTACTAACCCTTTACAAAACTCAAGTAAGAGTCACATTGGTGTATCGCTCATTTATATGAGAGTATGCTGTTGCTATATTTGACATCCTAAACCATATCCAAAATGCCATTTAACTGATTAGCAAAGATTCAATTACTAGCTTATAGACATGCTGTGTCTTCTCTCTGCCTCTTCTATTTCTATAACAATAGCTTCTGTTCTTTTATGATACTCTCTGAATACAGGCCTATTTGTCTCTTCTCCCAGATTTCACATTCTGCTAATCTTTCCTCTCCAGGCCTGTAACTTCTTGGAATCCCTTCTCCACCCACATTCTTCTTACAGGCATCAATGTTTAAGCTTAATATCAACTTCACCAATCACATGAGCCCCAAAGGACTGTAAAAGCCAAAAGCACTGTCCCTTTTCCTGACTATTTTATAAAAAAAAGATAAGATTTAACTATTTAGAAAACTTCTGAGTAAACTCAATGGTCAATTAGCAAGAAATGAAACAAACTGATTCAAGATAGGCCTGCTCAATACAGTCTGAACTGGGGAACTAAATAACGAGTTGGCTCAAATCAATAGTCTTCTAAGCACTGTTTAGATCATTATAGCCCAATGAGGCATTATGTGCCTTCAACAGGATCCCCACATTACTGTTTTGTAAATGATATACACACAATATGAGAACAATGTAGAACCAACCAACATATACAATCATAGGAAATCAGATTTGAAATTAGCATTATGAATGCATTTTCATTTTTGAATCTGCAGTACATCATTCATATGTTTGTTCATTCCATATCAATTTTCCCTTACTAGAATAGGTTGGATGAATACAGAGGCATTGTTTTACAGCTGAATACCCTGAATATCCTTTTTGTCATTAATCCTTCCCTGTTTTTCAAACAACGGATATAGGATGATATGTGAGCAGAGAATGTCAATGAATATCATTGCTTTTTTGCTCAACACACTTTATGTAAGGGCAAAGACATACACATGCACATCATTACCATCATTTAATGTCTATGTTCAATGTTGGCATGGGTTGGACAGTTTGAGAGGATATGATAGCTTGAGAATTGCATCATGTTCTAATGTCTGCTTTTGAATGGTTTCTATGGCTAAATGCTCTTCCTAACATCATCCATTTTACAGTGTGCTGTGGGAGCTTTTTTCATGGTATCATTAACAGTGAGGTCATCCATGCAGCTTGCAAGATTAAGATCAACTATGAGTAGAGCTACAGTAAAACAGGAGGCAGCTTTATGCTAGGAGATGAAGGGCTTAAGAATGAAGAAGGGGCCAGAACAGAACAGGTTTCTTGCTGTAGAGGAGCCACGTGAATACTCATGTTTTGGAAGCGAGGGTTTGGAACTGGTAAGAAATAAAATCTATTGATTTTAAGGGAAAGAGAAACATTTTGTAACAGCCATGTACTTTCCAAGAGAGCTACTAATTTATTCTAATGGCTTTATGCAGAGGCACAATCATGACTGGGTGGTAAGTTTTCTTCACAATCAGATGGTTCCAGATTTAGTTCTACTGGGTGGTACCTTGGGTAAGTGTCTTCTTTAACTGAAAGAAGCCCATTGTGTGTGTTTGTATACATATACATACATACATATATATATATACATCATCATCATCATTTAGCATCTGTTGTCCATGGATTTGACCAGGGCTGGCAAGCTGAGGGGCCGCAACAGATTCCAATCTAATTTGACATGGTTTCTATGGTAAGATGCCCTTCCTAATGCCAACCACTCTGAGAGTGTAATGGGTGCTTTTACATGCCAGTATCTGCCGCAACTACTATTTCACTTGGTTTGATGAGTCTTCTTCTCAAGCACAGCATATTGTTAAAGGTTTTGGTCATTCGTCATTGCTTCCATGAGGCCAAATGCTTGAAAAGTGCTTTTTTTTTTACATACTACTAGCATGGGTGCTACTTATGCAACACTAGCATTGTCTCTGAGATCCAACATTTGAAAGGTGCTTTTTACATGCCTTCGTTGCCAGTACTGCCTGACTGGCCCTCGTGCTGGTGGCACATAAAAGCACCCACTACACTCTTGGAGTGGTTGGTGTTAGGAAGGGCATCCAGCTGTAGAAACTCTGCCAGATCAAGATTGGAGCCTGGTGCAGCCATCTTGTTCACCAGTCCTCAGTCAAATCGTCCAACCCATGCTAGCATGGAAAGCAGACATTAAACGATAAACGACCGACATGGAGGCCAGTTACGTAACACTGACAAGGGCCACAACTATGATTTCACTTGGCTTGACAGGTCTTCTCAAGTATGGCATATCACCAAAGGTCTTAGTCACTAGCCATTGCCTCTGTAAGGCCCAACATTTGAAGATCATGCTTTACCACCTCAACTTGTGTCTTCCTGGGTCTCCCTCTTCCACAGTTTTTTTCCACTGGTAGAGATCAGCACTTCTTCACACAGCTGTCCACATCCATATGCATCACATGACCATACCAATGCAGTCATCTCTCTTACAAACCACATCTAATGCCTTGTGCCAAACTTTTCTCTCAAGACATTTACACTGTATGGTACATGCACACTGGCATTGCACATCCAGTAAAGCATACTAGCTTTATTTCTTTCAAGCCTACACATGTCCTTAGCAGTCACAGCCCATGTTTTACTGCTGTGTAGTATAGCTGTTCACACACAGACATCATACAATCTACCTTTCTCTCGCCCAACCTATTCTTAATCTAGCAGCTATGCTCTCAAGGCATCCACCTCAGCTACTGACTTGGTCACAAGGAAATGGAAGCTATCAACTACTTCTAGTTTTCCTCCTGTAGTATTTGATGGAGTCCATTTTCTGTACATTTTTAATGTTAATTGTACCTTTGCACCTTCCACACACAAAAGCTAGTTTCCCTGTTAACCTTCCTCTGATATTGCTCCACCGCTTATGTGATCATAACTTACATATACACACATATATGTGTGTATACATACATATGTGTGTTACTGTCTTCTTCCTTTGACATGTGATAGCTGTAAACAAATATCACTGTCATGCAAGCAGTTTCCTTCATTCTTAATCTCCCATAAAAACATGTCTGATTATGGGGAAATATTGCCTTACTAGGAAACAGGTAAGGGTGGTGACAGGAAGGACATCTGGCCATTGGAAATTTACCTCACCAAGTTTTACCTGCATGCATGGAAGAGCAGATGTTAAAATGATGATGATGATGATGATGCAACAAATGAAAGAGAGTTGCATACTCAATTTGCTGCTCCGATAAGCACTTACCACATTACCAGTATCTATTTTACCAAAATTCTGTATTCTGAAATACTACATCCTGCAATAATTACTCATTCTTTACAAAGCTCATAGCTGAACACTGCCCCCACTCTTGGGACAGAGCTGTTGTTATACACAGACATGCAGTATGTAAAAAAAAAAGGCCACCTAACTGGTTGACATGAAGCCATTCACCAACACCTTCTAACCTCTAACCTACAGATATGTCTCTTCACCTTACTGCTACCTACTACAGTGGTCTCTGCTTATCAGACATGGCTGACATATTCCACAATCACTGAGACTCTCCCAGCTTTCTCCTTCTTTCATCATTCATATCGTGTTGTCATTTCCAGATCTCACACTAATCACTTCATCCAGTCCTTCCTCCTTGGAATGTCAACTTTTGGGAATTTCCTTTCTACCTAGGGTTTATCTGCAGCCATCAACTTGTAACTGTTCAAGAGCAACATTTAACATCATTGATCTTACAACTCTTAGAGGGTCTTCAAATTGCTACAGGCACTGCCCCTTCATCCAAACAAAACCAAAAAAAGAATCTTAGCCGATGTAAATATCAACCACAATAAATAACAAAAGACCATCAAAGTGTTTTTTTTATCAAGCAAGTGGAAATAGCAGCCAAATCTTACTCAAATCGCATCCTACCATTTCAGATAAGGAAAAGACAGCCTTAAAAAGATGTGAAAGCCTTTGGTCAGAGGTCTACCGTTCTGCAAGATGCTCGTAAGGGCCATTGTTAATGTTGGTTAACTTGTGATCTCCTGAGTTAAATCAACAACAATTGCAGTCAAGTCTTCAGTGTTACAAAAGGAAAAAGACACATTGGATAATCTAGTTCTAGACATGTTTCTAAAAAGACACGATGGCTTCGATAGGAAAGCATTTTGTTATGGATTTGCTCAATCACAGCTGACCTTAGACGAAACAACGTGACTCTATGCAGTCGTTCGACCTAATAGAAATAGCAGTTAAATCTTCTTTACATCACTATCATGTTGAAAACAAAAATGACACAAGCAATATATAAAGTCATGAATATTGAAAGGACGTCGACATAGTTATAGGTAGAACAATCATAGATGTGCTAACTCAGGTCAAACGTGGGCCTAAATAATACATTTCGGTAAATTTTCCGCAATTCTATATCGACATAGGCGCTCGGGATAGAATTTGTACATCATTATTAGTACGCCTAATTACATTGAAATCATATAGTATCAGTGTAGAAATACCGAGTTACAACTAATATGTAACTCTATCGTAGTATGTAATAATCAGATACAAGCACCGTAAGATTCTGACCAGTCTTTGCAAATCGGTTTCGATTCCGAATTGAAGCCATATATGTCGCTAATGTCATCGAAAAAGCTATGAACGTCAAAGCTCGATTCTCCACTTCCTTAAACCCAAGGACTTGAACCAAATTAAGAAATGTATATTACAATATATATCTATCTAACAGCCATGATATGTAAAATTCATTACAGTGCCATGTAACCATATTTGCTTCACGGAACTATGCCGAAATTATTAAGGAGGTGATGACATGTTTGTTATCTCTCTAATTACAAAATGTATTAAATTCTAATTTAGACACAAAGTCTTGAATGTATAACCGAAGAGAACAGCTGAGTTTGTGACATTCATGCCGTTCTCAAAGGCATTGCAGACACTGGCGTGATGAAATAAGAGCAATAAGAACAAGATCGCAATCTCGTTTCGCCGGGAGTTTTCCACTAATGTGCACTCAACATAACAACATAAAAGCCGAAATAAATAAAATTATCAGGAAAACAGCTTAAAATTTGTTACGTCATTATATTGTTAGGAACTGAAGAGATTCTTTCAAATACTCTTTTTCCGCGTTTGCAACTAAACAATTAACAACAAGTAGCATGTTTATTACGTACAAAAACGGTCCAGTCTAAGTCTTATTTCGATGATAGGTAGGATCGATCCAAGTTTCTTCGCTAATTTTTCATCTAGCGCCCCTCTTCCCCCTTATAACATAGCGGCCGTTTCCATGTCAGCAGGGAGAAAGGGGGAGTAGGAGCAATCTACTTCGACAGGAAGGTTCCAAAGTGGACGCCATTGCCAGGGGTGGGGGACACAACAAAGACCTGCGCTCATCTCGCTTACCTTGTTTCCATAGACTGGGCGTCATGCAACCGCCCTAGGATGTTTAGTAATTGCACTGAGAGCAAGTTCGTCGCAGACGTATAGATCTGTTGAATGCAAACACAAGTAACGTCCAACGATGTCTTCTTTGGACAGCTCATATACAGCTTGACCTACCTCCTCTGCCTAATGGCCAAATCACGCAGTTTCTCGCATTAACTAGCGCATAATCTCGTAAGCCTTACATTTGCAGACAGTCTCGTTCAAAGGATCGTTCTCTCTTGATATGATTTTTTTATTGTATTTACGCTTATTCCTTGTTACATTCCACATATAGTCCCTGGTTAACATGTGACGAAAATTATTTTAAAATACTGTTTAATTATTACTTACAAAATTATTAAAAAAATTTTATATGCAAAAAGAACGAAAACAATTATGCTTGCTACAGAGAATGGAAATGTTTCATGACGTTTCAGAAATACTACATTAAATTGGCATATCTAACTATAAGTTAAGGTTTATTGAGTTATTGTATTTTTCTTTTATTATTATTGCAGTAGACATAATGGAGCTTCAGAGTATATTTACGTATTCAAGGTTCAAATTTCACTAGGGGCTGATAATTTTTCTTTTTTTTAAAGCCCATAACCATAGTACCACTGATATACTACTTCGAATCAATCGAATATAACCATTGTGAAGTGTTGTAGAGCAAGAGCTGAGATCACTTCGTTTATTTTATTTTTTTTGTTATTTTTCAATCTGTAAAGATTCTGGCAAAATTTAATTAGCACATCACTTTTCTGAGTTTAAACTGTTCCACCTAATTTTCCTTTCGTCTCCCTGATTGATGTAATTAATTAATGTTAAAGTGTTACTATAGTAATATATTTCGCTAAAAGTACGTGATCTACATAAATCATTTTCCAAAAAAAGCGAGTCAAACGGGTCTCTGGATTATTGGTTCTTAGCCAAATGTTCACTTCTCGTTAGACTTTTGCAGTTTTCTGACGTAACGTTTGAGAATCATAAGTGACTGTGTCGTTAGGAGGTTTATTATCATCATGATTTGTCTTCACCAATGAAGATTCAGGAAAGGGGCTGTCCACATCGACTGCAAAGCTCGTGGTGGTTGACTAGGCCAATACGGAAAAAGTAGACCCAGCTATTAGAAAATTTCTATTTTGGATTCAAAGCTGCTGTGTCATGGTTTTTAATCTCTTTTTGTCATAAAAAACAGTCTTACGCGCGTTCTTGAAGGAGGAGACTGACTAGTGAATGGTGCATTACCAGACCTTACGACATACCATCCCTCAGATCACTGACAATAATCAACGTGATGGATTTCTTTAGAGACTCTATGTACAACCCTGTCATTCATAACAAGTGGAGAGTTTTACCATACAACACAATCTTGAGTAGGCAATGGTCTTCTATTTGAGAAATGTACTCTGCCCAACGCAGCTGTAAATTTAACAGCGTTGCAGGTAACTTCTGCCTGATCGAGGACCTCAGGATTGTACCAAGTTAGCAGTAGAGGAAGCACTCAAGGAATGTTAAGTAGGTACCTCATGATTTGGAGCCAAAGAGAAAGACGGTCAGTTTATTATTCCAGACTCTTTTATACAGTCTGTTGAATGCAGTGCTTGCTTTTGCCATTCTCTTGTCAAACCTTTTGTCATCAGACAAGATTATGCAATTCAGGTAGCTGACCTGTTCGACTGTCTTCAGCAATGTCTCACTGACATTGAGGATAGTAATCTTTGTGAAGTACGTAGCTCCTGAATATGTTGTTACAGTGTCTTGATATATAGTCACTTAAAGTTGAACAGGCTGCCATTAGTAGAGCAGTGGATGTAGTAATCATTCTCCTCCTCATCATCAAATTCTTCAGTGGCCCTTATGAGCTGAAGGAGATGATGAAAGACACAAGAATGCAACCATGCTTTAAATTGTTTTCTATTGAGAAGGGCTTTGAGAGTACATTGCTGAGTCTCATTTAGCCACACCAATCTTCAGTGTACCTGTATGACTATGGTGTGGAATTTGGTGGAGGCAACCCAGTCATTCCATGATTTTTCACATACCCTTCACGCCCAGTGTCAAACACTCTGTTAAGGTCTACAAATGTCATGTACAAACCCTTGTATTCCTATTTCTGAAGCTGCCTGAAAACAATTCCATGTTGGCTCCTGTTAGCTCTGAATCCACATTAGCTCTCTGGGAGGTGTTCTACAAAGATGAGTACCAGTTTGTTCAGAAGTATTCTTGAGAGGATTTTTTTTTTGTGATGGAGCGAAGAGTTATTCTCCAAAACAATAAAAAGGAAATAACTCCAATAATATCAGCTAATGGAAATTTTAAGTGAAAATAACAGTCATGTTGCTTCTCAACAAAGCAAATTCCACTCAGTTTGCAAAACTTAAAAGCAATCACTATTTATACATCAACCCACTCCTATCTTAGATTTGGTTACTTTTTCTAGCTGATCAAGTGATCATGTAAAGATTCTTTTGTTGGTTCTCACATATGAAAGAGCTGTTCTACACATTCACTCAATCTGGTCAGAAGATGTCTGTTAAATGTATCCAAGAAACGCTAATTTTTGGCGACTTTACTCAAAAATAACAAAGTCAAAGGAAAACAAAAATATTATCTGCTTCTATGATTCAATATAGTTTCCTTTTTGTTGTGTTACTAATGTCAGTGCATTTGTCAGTTGTGAAGAAGTCCTCTAAAATGAGATGATCAGCTCTTGCTGGTACAATGAAAGTACTGTTACAAAGCCTTTTAGACAAAAAAAATGTTCTGAGTGACACTTCAGTAAACACTAATCAGATTGCACAATGTCGTCTGCATTACTGTAGGTCACTTTCTATAAATGAGTTGATAGGAAATGGAAATAATAATGCTGTGAGACCACGTATAACAGTTTCAAATGTTGATTGCTTATGCTCAAAGGGTGACCATTCTAGACATTACTCCTGGCATTACCTCCAAAACCTATGATCTTGAAATAGCTACTATACTCTCTAAACACTACTAACTTTCTCTGTTTATATCCCATCTTTAACCCTCTGGTGGTACGGTTCTGTATTTTTCATGGTTAGTTTGGTAGGATATGGAGAACCCCACTCATAGTTTTAGCTATTTTTAGTACATTTTATTACTTTATATGTGTTCTTAAGTAATAATATTGCCAAAAAACATATTCTGTTATAATGTATTTATTTAACATGTAAACAAAAACAAATGAGTATTCTTTGAAAATGAAGGTCAAACAAAATAAAACTTTTTTGGTGGGGAGAGTGCTCCTTTCATATCTACTGTTTACTCATTGTTTCCACTATCATCCTTATCTCTCTGCGCAATGCAGTCAATGCAAATATGCATAGCATGTTCCAAGCAGATGGGCTTATAGCACTTCTGGCGGCAATTATTTGTCTTACAATCTTTTGACCTGGGGCACAATGAGCATCTTTGTATGGAATATCCACTATGATGTTTTGGACGTAATTCCTTAGATGCTGAGAAATGTTGAATCTTCCTTTTTCAAGTCTTTCCTTAAATATGGGTTTGTTTTGCAATGATGGATATGTTCCTCCACCAACTTGAGTCCCAATTCCCTCAGAAACTTTCGGTGCTTGATAGCTGTTTGAGAGTTTGCCATAAACATATTGTTTGCATTTATTCCTGCAACATTGAATATGGTGTAGAAAACTAACTGGCCAACGTCAAGTATTTCTGGAAACATTGTAGATGGAACACAACTGATCCACAGTGTCTACCCCTCCTTTAGTAAGTACTGTTGTAGAAGGTAATAATCTCTGATTTTCTTTTTTCTTTTGTACTTTCATCAATTGCAGCATCATGATGCATTGTACTCAGTAGGACAACATTTTTACCTTTCTTGGGAACATATGCGGTCAGTGTAACATCCTTCTGGAAACCAAACAAGCTTGTGTATTCAGCTCTGCCTCTTGTGGCAACAAATTGAGGAGCAAGTTCTATCTTGTTCTTTCTCAGAGTACCAACTAATGTTAATCTATAATCCTTCAAGAGATCATCTGCAAGTCTGTAACTTGTAAACCAATTATCCATCGTAATATTTCTTCCAGACCCATTTATATGAGACACCAACCATTTTACCACTGCTGTTCCTGAATTATCTACTACAGAAGGGCCTTCTTGTTGTTTCCCCATGTAGACCTCCATACATGACACATAGAAAGTTTTAGCATCTGCCAAAATAAATATTTTTATGCCATATTTTGCTGGTTTACTTGGCATGTAGATCCTGAATGGATAGTTCCTTCTAAAGGCAGCAAACATTTCATCTACTGTTGCATACTCTGAGAGTTTATAATTGGAGATACGATTATCAACAAATTTCTCAAAGAACTTTATAAAAGGTGTAAACTTATCCTTTTGTCCTATTTGTCTTTCATAGTCCATTGTGAATCTGAAAGGAAAGATTTCTCACTTTTCTGGCATTCAGAAATCTAATAACAAAAAAATATGTTGGTCAGTTGACAATAATATATAATTTTATGCAAGAAATAATCAGCCTTTCAGATATAAAAACAAATAAGTAAGATAAACAAAAGAAAAGGAGACAAAAATGTACCTGTCAATAAACAGTACAGTGACTAGTATGGTGGGGTATGTACAACCCCAGATACAAATAACACATGTGTAACTTCTCATCACTCAGCAAGTAACTGAGTGGAGTTATGCATTAACTCAGCAGTGTGCCAAGAAATTACTTGGATGGATAGCACTATCACTGCTGCCAGACGTAAGATACACAAATACAAACATCACCTTGGGTAAGAGATATTCCACTGCACCACCAGAGGGTTAAGAAGGATCATCTCTAAAACTGTAGCAGATACTGGATTATTCTACTGAAATATCAATAGTTCTGTAGCAGAATATGAGATCTGTTTAAAAAGAAACCAATCATTACAATTTAATCAGAGATGTCTCTTTCAAATAGTTCCCTCCACTACTAATATACTGCACCCAATGTTTTTTTCTTTTATTCAGATTTGGAACCCATCCTGGAAAGTATTTTCTTGGGCAGTGAACAGTTCTTACAGTAAATTTTCTTCAATCTTTTCTATCGTCTGAGATCAGCAACTTTTCAGAGTGGATTTCAGCTTTAGATACAAAACAAAAAAGTCTGTAGAGGCCTAGTTCGGGGAGTAAAACCACTCTGCATGTGTGTGTGTGTGTATGCACACATGTGCATGCATACAAGAGTCACTTCCTATTTTGCAGAAAAATTACTGATATGGAACAGATTCGAGATCCTTTTCCTCTATGGAGGCTATTTTACCCTTAGTGCATCTGTCATTTCTTCAGTTCTTCGCTTCAACATCACTCCATCATCTCTTAGCACCTTCATTACACTCACCTTTCCTTCCTTTGTTTGTTTCTTTATTTCCTATCTCAATGGGACCATTTCAGTCGGATCGTTTCACTCAGACTGAACCTTTGTGCAAGTAGTGGGCAAAGAGGTGAGAAATCTTCCTACTGAGCATAATAATTTCTATATTTCTGTCTGTTATATCAGCTTTGGATATTCATAGGTAAAAATCCACGATGTCACACTGAGCAAATCTAGCCCTGCCTTTACCACTGATACCATAGAACCACATAATGACTTCACTGGTGGCGCACCACAGGGCGACTCGAGAAGCTTTCCTAATGCTTTTATTAATATTCTCAAGCCGTAATCCCATCTTTTTCCCATCTTTCAGTCATTGGCGGTGCGCCCGCCCCCCCACCCCCACCACCAATACCGTTGAACACTGTTCTCACCCCCACCACCAATACCGTTGAACACTGTTCTCACCCCCCCCACCACCAATACCAGTATACCCCGTTCTCTCTATCTACACCGGATACACCTTACTCATCTACACTGGGTACGCCCTACTCCCTCCTCCTCCTCCCACTACCACTTCTCCTCATATGCTTAAGACAAGCTGCTAGCGCCATAGCTCATCAACTGCCCACCGATCTTACGCTTCCTCCTGACACTGCCTCAATCCGACCATCCCCTTTTAGTACCCTCCCGCCTCGTCACCTACCCATTCTAAGTACCCCCCTACCCATTCTAAGTACCCCCCTACCCATTCTAAGTACCCCGGATCCCACCCCCCTACCATTCTAAGTACCCCCCTACCCATTCTAAGTACCCCGGATCCCCAAAGTACCCCGGATCCCCAAAATACCCCAGTCCCAAAGTACCCCGGACCTCGTTGCCCCCGTGCCGCTGACACGTTAAAATGCTCGAATCCGATCGTGACGATGCCGGACCCTCGGCCCCTGTGCAGGTGGCACGTAAAAAGCACCCAATCCACTCACGGAGTGGTTGGCGTTAGGAAGGGCATCCAGCCGTAGAAACTCTGCCAGATTCAGACTGGAGCCTGGAGCGGCCCCTGGCTTCCCAGACCCGGTCAAACCGTCCAACCCGTGCTAGCGCGGAAAGCGGACGTTAAACGATGATGATGATGATGATGATGATGTATACTAGCTAACTATACCAATTATGGTTTTTGCATGGGTTATGAGCCTACATTTAGGGTCAGAGGTGAAGTTAGCTTTGTGGTCCTTAATAAGGACAAAAATGCCTCAGCAAAGAAGAAATAGGTACTTAAATGTTTCTTTACACCTAGCATGTTCCTCCATGCTAAATCAGAGCCTTTACACCTTGTTTCAAAGAACAGAAGTACACTCTCAAATACTCATCCAAACTGTCATAAAGGAATCCACCAATAACACTTTTCTTTTCATCATTATTCCATTAATTTTTCACACTTCATTTTCTCCATTTCTTTTTCTCCCTTCTCTTAATTTCTCAACTCCCTTTTTTTCAATCTATTTTTCTTCTTCTGCCACTTACCTTTTGTGTCTTTCTACACCTCTACTTCTCCCCTTATTTTTTCTCTTGCTAACGACATAACTCTTCAAACCTCAAATCTGAGTTACATGTCCCTGCACTATTAACATATAATTATTTTACCCTTAAAAAAATGTCAATTGATTTTTTTTTTCATTCACTTTCTCAAAAGGCTTTGCACCAAAAACCCACTACAGTCATCTTTGCTGCGTTCATCCTTAGATCCTGCATGTGCATATCTAATGAGCATAAGCCTATCATTTTTGCATGTGAAATTTTTTAACAAGGCTAAATTACGCAATGTTTCATTCCATAACTACTATCTCCGAAGAGCACAAATTTACATAATCAGGCTGTTATCTAACACTCCATTGAAACCCAAGTGTGAAACTGATTGGTAAGATCGGCTGTAATGAACAATATAATACTGTACACTTTGATATATATATATATATATATATATATGTAACAAATGAAAGACAGAAGATGGAATATACGAGAATTTATTATTAATCATGACAATTGTTTCAACACATCTAGCATCGATTCCTCTTGGGAGGGACACTCAATAACTGGTTCAGGAGCATCCGGTGGGCAGGTGTATTTTGTTGGGTGATAAATAAATAAATACAACTTGTTAAAATGACTGTTCCGCAATGTAACTTTCCGTTTTGTAGAGAGAAAAACAGCCAGACAGAGGAAATATCTCCATTTATATAGACGATCAAAAATAAAATTGCAGATTACAAAAAGAGAAACGAACATGCAATCCGAGAAAAGTATTGAAAATAGGATGTTGGAATGGCTAGGTACGATGGCCGAATTCTGGTTTAAGCACCACATATAACTTTTTTATTTTTGGGAATTTTCAGAAAACTTTTGTGAATTGGTGTTCTACACACGGAAATTCATACGATTATGCAAAATTTTTAATTAATTTTTTGTAATCCCCACCCTCAATAAATCCTAAAATAACCCCTCTTTTTCAAAATTTGTACTAAAATAAATTTCGAAAACGAGTGGAAATCAGGGTTCAAAGTACAAATCTGCCATTTGTTTCTGTTTATAATTTCAAAATAACTTTTGAGATCGAAATTCAAAAAGTTTAAAATATTTTCACATAAGTACGGTCTGGGATATTCCTTCGTTTTGACTCGATTTTTGTTAACATGCTTCTCGGTAATTTCTGTGAACACGTGTTGTCTTAACTGTCAGTTGACGAAATGGGAAAAGAAAGCTAATGGGTTGTACGTTCGTGCGTGCTTGTTCCTCTGTGTAAGCACGCACATACACAAAGAACAAGCACATCATATAACCGGTCATAACTTTTGGACTTTTTGTTATTTCCGGGAAGGTTTGCAAATTTGGGTTCAACGCTCTGGACCTCACACGATTATGTAAGGGAAAAAATTAAAATTTTTTCGTCCTCCACAAATCTTAACGGATGTTCAAATTAGACTTAACCCGTATCGATCACACAGGTATTGGAGATCCTGAAGTCATTGCTGGAATTTATCCACAGTGATTTTTAAAAAAAAGGTATACAAAAGATAATAGTTAATGTTTACAACTTGACCCGGAAACGAAAATCAGTATATTTTTCTGTTAGTAAATGTTTTTTTTCTTATAAACCGAGTGAAGATTTAAATTACAAAAAAATGTTTATGCTTAAGTCCCAGCAATGGACCACCCTTGAACGCATCATCATGCCGTTATATGTATTTATGAGGAGAAAATATTGAAAAACATTAATACATGTCAGAATGACAAAGAAACGAGGGAAGTGGCAGGTGGTCGTAGGATGTGCTAAAAGCAACAGCGAAATTTCTTTAAGTCACACACCTTTTCGTCTGAAAATTACTTTGAAATTAGAAACAGAAACAAACGGTAGATTTGGACTATCTGTATTTTAAAACTATGATAGTAAAAAAAATTCGAGAAAGAGTGGAAATTTTAGGATTTATAGTAGGAGGGGATTAAAAGGTTAAAAAAAATTTAATCTATAATCGTATCAATTTCCACATGTAGAACACAAATTGGCGATGTCTCGGTTGTCGTAGCACATGTTTCCGTCGATTTCCGTAAAATATGTAAACACTGAATCGGCCATACATACATACATAATACATACATGCATGCATGCACACACACACATACACACACACACACACACACACACACATAGATACATACACACACACACACATACATGCATACATACATATACACATACACCGAGTAACAATTTTCAGTTATCTCTCTCTTTCACACATTACTCTCTGTCTCTTCGCACACACTAACAGAAGCACTTCACTTACACAACATACTGTCTGTCTCGCACACCCCATCAAACACACACACGGGGACTTCAAAGAGAAACTTCCTCGTCATAAAATCGCTTCCTCTTAGTCTCTTTCGCTCTCATTACTTATGTAAAAAAATAAAAGTTTTTTACGGAAATCGACGGAAACGTGTGCTACGACAACCGAAACATCGCCCAAGGCGATGTCTCGGTTGCACAAATTCGCAAAAATTTTCTGGAAATTCCAAAAAAAAAAAAAAAAGTCATGAGGGGTTATATGGGGTGCTTAAACCAGAATTCCGTCACGATAACATAGAGCTCACAGTCAATTAAGCAACATGAAATATATCAAGTATTATGAGAATACCGTAAAATATAGATCCAACTGTACAAACTTTTTGTTAACAGTCTCACTATCATTGATACAATGAATCAACGGCGCTATTGTTCACAAAATGCTAAATAAACCTATACTCTTTAGAAGTAAAGGTACTGCTCTATAAAGCAAACCAAGGGACGTAACTGAAATTAAAATCGGCGCCGGTGATTCTCACAATCTCCTGCTTGTCTGGAAATCTTTAACTTTTCAGCGTAAGTCACACACAAATCTTAGTTTTGATATTGAAATCGTCGTTTCTTCTACTTGTATTTTTTTCCTTTTTACAGCTTCTTTTTCACAAGCATTGTTATGCAAACAATTTCTGTGCTATTTAATTCGATTGTCTGTTCGAGCTATAAACCGTTAGATTGCAGTTGATCTATTCAAATTTGAATGTGTATCCGAACTCATAAACTTATTTTTATAATCAGAATTTCAGTTTTACTCTCGTCCTTTAAAAGGACTCTCAACTATTAGAAAAATCACTGCAAGTAATCAGTTGGGATTTTATGTAAATTAGAAAGTCTTAAGGAAGAATGTATGGCGTGAAAACAACCACTATAAGAGTTGTGTTAAAACTCAGTCTTAAAGCTAGGTACTCTGGCATACCTACACAATTGTGCTCCACCCGACTTAGTTTTCTAAACAGATATATACGTGATGTGTCTCAGTATGTATGCGTGACCACCAGTTTTGTTTCTTCTCAATTTCCTCAAAAATGGCTATCAATGCAGTTCTGAATTTTGATTTCGCTCGACTCATTGCTTTATCCCATAAATTAAAGAATCTGATGTTTATTTGGAATTAAAGTTGAGAAAATTTTGGTAATTTTAGCCAATCAACAGACAACGAAGCATTAACAGCTTGTTACCATGACAATTGCACGTTGCATTGATTCTTCAATCAGACCTGAATGGACCGTTCTGTATTTTTATTGAAGACTAGCAGTATAGCCCGGCGTTGACCGGGATTAAGTTAGGATTATTAGCTAATCAAGCGCTTTCTTTCAAACCAAACTAAGTAACACCGACGTCAAATTTGAGCGAAATCCATTGAAATTGATAAACGTTTGGCTGAAAAGAGTTGCAGACAATTTGATTGGGAAATCCCATAAGGAATCGGTTTATCGATTTTTTTTTTTTTTTTGGTAGAACTTAGAGCATTCAAAAATCCCATAAGTCCTAAGTAACGCCGGCATCAAGTTTGAACGAAATACGTCAAAATTGGTATAAGTTATGGTTGAAAATGGGGGTGTAGCCAATTTTAGTGGGAAATTCTATAAGGAATCGGTTTATCAATTTTTCATCCTGATTGAATGGAAAACCCCACAAGGAATCAGTTTATTGATTTTTTTTACCCAAATAGGACTTAACCGAACACAACATTGCTGATTCAAAAAATCTATATTTATACTTTAAAGTTGGTTTTCACACCCAACCCAGTTCTGCAGAACCAGTGTCGCGAGGGGAAAGCATGGGTTGGGAATTTGACTGGCAGAGGTGATCAGGTTGCAAATGCCGGCCCTTTCAAAGCCTTGAATCATCTAACACCCCTTGGCCCATGGGTTGGGAAACTTTCCGGCAAGGGAAATAGAATTCACAAAAGGGCTCCCAATCCTCTGTGTCAGAAGAGGTTATGTTTGGATCACAACTAAACCTTAACCTAACCCAAAGCTAACTTAGCAAAAGGGGGTTCAGGAGCCTCTAAAAGGCAGCGACTAATCCCAATGTAGTCCTAACCCCTCCTAGGGGTACTGTCGGTCAAGGCTGCATCAAAGATATGCATTGGAGAAGGTTTGCATGCTATTATATATATATATACACACACACACAATATAAATGTCATATTCTCTACTATATATATAAATATATATAAAATAAAGAACCATGTAATTCACACCCTGTAAAAATTATTTCTGTAAAATGTTGGGTGTGGGTAAAATTTCTGAGGCTTCTACCTCATCCCACCCTGTTTTTCAAACCCCCAAAAAGGTTTTGCAGCATATTAGGTCACAGGAATTCATTCAACATGAAAAAAATATAAATTCCCCCTTGCCCCACCCCTTTTTTTCTGAATGAAAATAAGGGATTTGCATATCCTGCCTTTTATAGATATAGATAAATAATTGATTTAAAATAAATATATTTTAATTGTTGTGTGAGAAAGTATATATAATCTGATTATAAAATATAGTGTCTTTCAAAAACATCCTAAATTTGAAGACTATATCTCATGTTTAAGAAAAAAAAAACATTTTACATTTTTATTTTTGATGAATGCTTTCACTCTCCCCTGCACACACACTCTTTATATTTTTTTTTGTTAGACGCTGTCAAACACTCTCTCCCTCACACACACACACATACATCAACACACAACTTCTCTCTCTCCCTCACACACTCTTTTACTTGTTTCAGTCATTTGACTGTGGCCATGCTGGAGCACCACCTTTAGTTGAGCAAATCAACCCCAGGACTTATTCTTTGTAAGCCTAGTACTTATTCTATCAGTCTCTTTTGTCAAACTGCTAAGTTACGGGGATGTAAACACACTAGCATCGGTTGTCAAGCAATGTTGGGAGGACAAACACAGACACGCACACACACACACACACACATACATACGACGGGCTTCTTTCAGTTTCCGTCTACCAAATCCACTCACAAGGCTATAGTGGAAGACACTTGCCCAAGGTGCCACGCAGTGGACTGAACCTGGAACCATGTGGTTCGTAAGCAAGCTACTTACCACACATCCACTCCTGCGCCTATGTGTTGAGACAATGAAGAGACAAAAGAAACAGTAAGATGATACACGACTTTATTAGGTAACAGGTCATTTCATAGACGCTAAACTATAAATTTCACAGGGTACAAGCTTAAAGTCGACACCACTACAACACAGAAAATTTCTGTCTTGCTATTGGCAAAAAATACACAATTTTTTTGATTTTTAAATGTCTGTACCTTTTTGTCAAATTTTTTCTCACAAGATCATAGCTTCACAGGAATAAGAGTGGAAAACTGCTTCAATATAACCGATTTTCAGATTTTTTTACTTCGTTTTTAAAAATGCTGAATTTGTGAATGAATTTAACTAGATCCAATCCAATTTTCTGAAAGTTATGAGAAAATCTACTCATGTAAATTTTTTTGAAACACTTCTACTCACTTTTGGAGAAATATTTTCACAGCAAATTCCAATGTAATCATTATCTACATCATGTGAAGTGTAATTGTAGAAAATTTCATTAAAAAGATCTCCATTTTACTGGAAATAATGAGGAAACAAAATTGGCAGGGGGTACACTTGCGTAGGTGTGCTTCAGTAAGTAAGTGTATGTAGTCCTAACCCCTCCTAGGAGTACTATCAGTCAAGGCTGCATCGAAGATATGCATTGGAGAAGGTTTGCATGCTATTATATATATATTATATACACACACACAATATAAATGTCACATTCTCTACTAATTCACACCCTGTAAAATTTTGGTCAAATTCCCAAACCATGCTTTCCCTCGTGACACTGGTTCTGTAGAACTGGGTTGAGTGTGAAAACCAACCAGTGTGTGTGCAGGAGAGAGTGAAAGCATTCATCAAAAATAAAAATGTTTTTTTTTTTCTTAAACACGAGATATAGTCTTCAAATTTAGGATGTTTTTGAAAGACACTATATTTTTTATACATTGAATTATAGTATAAGCATAATTCATGCCATCTGAAAGGTATCTGTAGAAAATTCTATTAAAGAATATACATTTTTCTGGAAGTTATGAGGAATTAAAGTCAGTGGGGAGCACATCTGTGTTAGTAAGCCCATTTTAAAATAAGAAGATTATGATCCTGAACAAACCTTTTTTCAAAATTTATAATTAAAGAAAATAAACAGCTCTTCTCCCCCCACCCAGACTTTGTGAATGATATTTAAAAATTTTCGTTTTCAAAAATATTAAAATCATTTAATTTTCATTCTTTCAAAAAGGATTTCAGATTTGGAAATTACTAGCGAGGGAAAATTGAATATATTGTTAAAGTTCTAGAGACTTGTATACCAATTTTTAATACTTAATTGAAAAAACATTAAATATAACTTTCCTTAATTTTTTTTCAGTGGGCTATTACATATGGATAGTCAAATTACCATTGAGGGTCGTATGATTGACCTTATTGATGAGAAATGGCGAGAAGATAAACTGCCAATGGAGGATGTGGCTGTACCCCAGATGGAACTCCCTGAATTGGAACCTGACAATGGCCCCACTATTGAAACTCTACATGAACAAGAGCAGAAATGGTCTGACTTGAGTTTACATACATTTAATCCTTTACCAATGAGTGGGGGAGACAAATAATCTGTGAAATTACGTAGTTCACTTGTATATATTTAAAAAATTTTTGACTTGGTTTGAATTTCTTTTCAAATTTTTCTTTAACCTTTTTGAGAACATTCATACAACATTGTATTCACCAGGTCTGTCATCAATTAAAAAAAAATGTGAATAAATTTTTGAATAACTTTAATTGGCAGTAGCTTGTATTTATTCTGATATTGAATTAGTCTGATGTAGCTGGCACGTTGCACGCAATAGAATGTTGTAATTTATTTGACTTTCTAGTTATGTCCCTTGCATCTATGATAGACTAGTTGTTCTACAGGTTCACAACTGAGTTCCATAAAAGATTTTTGGGCAGTCCATGCAGCGAAATAGTAAATTGGGCATCCACAATAGTATTTTAAGGACCCCTGAAAATATTTCGCTTTAGATGTATGTATTGCAAGAAAAAGCTAGCTTTCTTTCTCTAACATTTTAGATAGTTCAACTTATACAAGTTAGTGTGAATAACAAGAGAAATTTTGAAAGATGTTTCTTTAAAACTAGTTTTTAAACATTGAATGGCTATAGGGGTTCACCTGAATATAATAGTAATCAAAGGAGTCCATAGATAATAAAAAAAAAATGAGAACCTCTATTCAAGAGTTTGGGACTTGTGATCCAATACTGAAACTCAGAGTAAAAGATAAGGAAATTTGGATGATGGGCAAGCAGCCAGTATAACTTGAAGAGAAGCCTTTGGTTTGACTCTTGCATGAGAAGTTGAAATCTCTGACCAAATTAGTATGATGCACTGTGTACCAAGGCTAGTCTTTTGAATTACAAATAACTTCTGCCTAACCAATTTCACTCACAAAGCTTTAGAGCAACTTGAGGTTTTGGAAAAGACACTTGCTCTAAATGCTGCACTATAGAAAAAAACCCTGGATGTCATGATTGTAAAGCAAACTTCTTAATCACTCGTGTATGCTTATCTTACTGTTTCAGTCACATTTTTAATGAGTACTAAGCTGACATATATATATAAATTAAAACTTAATGTCTCTATCTATATCAAACACCCGCCCTTCTGTTGTGTATCACTTTCAGTAAGTGCAACTAACTTCCATTTAAGTGTTGCACCATGATTTTTTTGGTTGCACCTGGTGCTACTTCAAAATGAATAAAAAAGAGCAGAGTCAGTTAATTTACCTTTTGCTTTCCTAAAAGTGGTGAGCTCATTTTCACCATTGGTATTGGCTAATTCTTATTCTCTTTGATAATGGGTATGTCAGCAAATTCTAGAAATACCTTCATATTTTGTTCCAGTGGATAGATATTTCTTTATCAACAATATCACCAAGGAATATCAGTGTTGTAATACCAAATTCACATAGGGATTGCTAACTATAATTTACATGATCAGACCATCAAGGGGTAATTGAAAAATGTATTGTGTTTATTCCCAGTTAGGTTTGTGATGAGTAAATAAGCTAGGGCTAGATGAAAGTTAACTCTTGCATAATGTGTTAACTTCTCAAATGTTTATGCAACATTACAGAAACCAAAAAGCATCTGTTTTGTGAATGTCTTTTAACTATACTGGGATCTTATAATACACTGCAACAAGATCTATCTTAGAGAAGACTTGTATACCAATAAAGAAGAATAAAATTCTTGTAAGTGTGGCATCATGTAATTATTTGATATAGTGCTAGTATTGAGTGAACAATTGTCACTCGGTCTCTTTGAAATCACATGTAAAGGAGCAACCAGTTGCTACTGGAGGGGCAAATTATGCCTAGTACAAACATAATTGAAACCCCAATTTAACAATATTTGGATAATCCAGATCAAAGCATCTAGCTGTAGCTGATACTGTTCTTCATGTCTGAATAAGGAATCTTAACTACATGCACTATGATGATGTTGCTGTCCACTGGACATGCAATGCCTGGGTATTCAAATAGAGAGGTATGGTACCTAAAGCTGCTTTCAGTAACGCAGTGTTGAGTGAGAACATATTTGTCATGACTCAACATATAGTATGACTGGTCATAAAGTAGATAAGTGGATGGTGTTTAATATCCACCATTACACTGAACTGTTGATGAAACTTGGTCCTAATGATGGGAGGAGGTAAATCTACAATGATGTAAATCCATCTGAACACATATTGTCTAAATCTAATGTGACCTCCCACTGTGTAGTAATGGAAGAAGAGTGGTTAATGGTTATTGTTGCGAGCTAGCAGAGTTTGTTAGCATGCTGAATGAAATACTTAGTAATTTGCCGATCGCTATGTTCTGAGTTCAAATTCCGCTGAGGTTGACTTTACCTCTAATATTTTCAAGGTTGATAAATTAAGTATCAGTGAAGCACTAGGGTTGATGTAATCAACTAGTTACCTTCCCACAAATTTCAGACCTTGTGCCTTTAGTAGAAAGGATTATTTTGTTCATCAACTCCGTTAACTAAAGTATAAGTTAAAGCAGCAGTATAAAAAAACAGTTGTAAACATTAAATATTTACCGTGGGAGCAATTTCGTGAAAATAAAGATAAAATTAGTTAAATGCTTAAGCAGCTACTCCAGTTATTGTTTTCTCATAGACCTTGATGTAATGTTTAATACAGAATGGCTCCTGATTGTGTGGTTTGACAATCAAACGGGATGTAAAATATCAATAAATATGTTGATTATTCAAGCAAAAGGTAAATACTTGTATGATGGTTTACAGTAAGAGGAAGGTACTTCTGATGCAGAACCTTTTCCAGTTAGTAAATGCTCATTTGATAGGTTTACGAGATGCCTAATTTGCACAAATATTAACGTATGTAGTTATGCGCATGTACACAAACACACATTATATATGCCACGTCCTGAAAACCATGTAAAAGTGGACATAACTGTTTTTTATTAAATGACATAGATTGTTCATGTTGGTAAAGTCTTCCAGGAAATAAAGTTACTACTCAACATAGTCACCATCACAGATGATGCATTTGCACCATTGTCAAACCTAATTCTCAAATCATCTTTGAAAAAATTCAGGTGTGCACTATTGTACCCACTTTGTCTGTGTCCCTGAACAGGTGGACATCAGAGGGTGCCAGATGTAGGCTATATGGTAAAGGGGAGACTTATTGGCCATCCTAACATCAGTTACTTGATTTGTTATCAAAGATAAAGTTTTCATAAATATTGTTTTAGTTTGTCCAAAGCTAAAGCAAAATTAAAGAATCAATCATAGCTTTCTGCAAATTGAGCATCAAACTTGATGAAAATAATTTGTATAATAAAAGCATTATTGTGAATAAACTGCATCAAATGAAATTGAAAATAATTAGGACTGGGACAAAAAAAAGGAAAATGGGGTTTTGTTTTCAGTTAAATGGAATTTATGGATAAAAAACATCAGCACAAAGTTATGGTGACTGTTTCGGGATAACAAAGGCATCATTTTCCTTGATTTATGTGGAACAGGATTGTACTCTGAATCCTGAAATACTCAAAAAGCTTAGAGAGGTCATTAAGAAGAGACTAAACAATAAACTGAAAATGATCCACACTCACTATGACAATGAATTGTCAAACTTAAACAATATTTATGAAAACTTTTGAAATGAAAAAAAAAAAAAGCTGGAGCTAAAAAAATCTGCCTGATTACATCCTTCAGGGCATTAATACTATTTTTTTGAAAACTGGGACAAATCTAGAAAAACCAGGATGTCTGTATACTCTAGGTAAAAATTTCTTTAACTAAAAAATCAGTGTCAATTATGCCCTCTATGATTCTCGCAGGTGCTTGCTGTCTAAATGGTCCCACCATTTCTTTAATATTTAAAGAATTTAAGAAGTGACTTTCTGCTTCAAGGAAAAAAATTCTTTCAGTTTTATTTTCTTTCCATGTTTGTTTATTCACTTTTTTTAATACTTATAACAAAAGATTACACTAAAACCTATTTTAACTTCCTCTGAAAAGAAATTTTTGATAACAAAAACATGAAAATAAATTGAAACGTAATATTGTTAATCAAAATACTTGAGAAGTCCAAAATACGAGAAGTCCAAAATTAGCTAACTTTCAATTTCAACACCAGCTGAAAAGATCATGATTAAATTTTCTGATAAAGGATACCAGAGAAAGTTAATTGGTTGGTTTAAGAGCCACTCCCCCTCTTTAGTAGATCGTGTTGCAACAGAATCACAGCTTCTGTTGAAATGAACTATGTAGGTCATTGTATATTAATCACTTTAACACAAAATAATCTTTACCGATTGCCAATATTTTGTTACATATCTGTGACTTGTTTGCTAATACAGTTGAGTTGCTTACTGTTTTACATATTAAAATGCAAAGTGCGTCTCATCAGTCAAGCTAGCAGAAGAAGACTAAAACAACAAATGGACTGGGAGTGAGTTACAGTCAGAGACACAAAATGTAGATGAACTGATGTAAAAAGTTTTGTTCTTTGCTGGTATTGTAATCAAAATAAAATTGCAAATTTCTTACCTTACAGCTACGCCTACACTTACCTTTTACCTGTTTTAGTCATTAGACTGTAGCCATGCTGGGGCACTGCATTGAAGAACTTTTAATTGAATGAATCGACACCAGTACTTATTTTTTAAAGTTGTTTTGCTGATCTGCTAAGTTACAAGGACATAAACACACCAACACAAGCACAAAGACACACACACACACAAACATACATATATACATATATATGACAGCTTTCATTTCAGCTTCCATTTTCCAAAACTAATGTGTGTGTGTCTGTGTGTAATTTATATACAAATGTGTGTGTACATAGGTGCAGGCATGGCTGTGTGGTACGAAGTTTGCTTCCCAACCACATTGTACTAGGTTCAGTCCCACTGTGTCACACCTTGAGCAAGTGTTCTCTACTGTAGCCTCAGACTGACTAAAGCCTTGTAAGTGGATTTGATTGAAGGAAACTGAAAGAAGCCCCTTGTGTGTATGTGAGAAGATGTGGCAAGTAAAATCATTGTCATTCATACATACAGGCTTGTCTTTTACAGGTGCTGGTGCCACATAAAATGCACTCGTGCCACTGCTGTGTATATGCACCCGTGCCACTGACATGTAAAAAGCACCAAGCACACTCTGTAAATTGGTTGGCATTAGGAAGGGCATCCATCCATAGAAACCATGCCACAACAGACAATTGGAATCCGGACAGCTTCTTGGCTGGCCAGCTCCATGTCAAACTGTCCAATCCATGCCAGCATCGAAAATGGATGTTAAATGATGATGGTATATATAAATCGAACCAGTTTGATTCAGACTCCTTGGTACTCTGAGTTTTAAGCATGTGGCTTGTCTTCGGCCATTGGGCCTGAATGAGAATTCAATTAAAGAGAGTCAATGTTTACTACTGGACATAGGAAGGGGCAGTAGATGTGGGGGTATATATGTATATCTGCGTGTATACATCTGTACTTATACAAGTGTGTATGTGTGCATTCACACATCCATGTACATGTGCTTGCACACATGCTAGTAATCAGGGGCTTCCTGTTGTTAATAAACAAACATTTCCCCAGAGGCCATAAGTATTACAAACTCTTCAACCCCCATAATGTCAAGATAAACTACTCCTGCTTAGACAACATTGGATCTAACATCGCACGCATCAACAGACGTAAAAACACACCCACACAACCCCCAACTTCAACCTGCAATTTCTGAAACCCTACTACCTGTCCACTAGGACGATCCTCCTTCAAGGGCTGTAGTATACAGAACAACCCTTAGACCTTCCAATGGCATTACTAGGCACTATATGGGAATGACAGCCAATGACTTCAAGGGTAGATACTCCCAGCACTTGCATTCATTTAGATCCAGGGACAGAGAGACGTCCACTTCCCTGTTGCGCTTTCTCTGGAGACTCTGTGACCTCCAAGACAAAACACCAAGCATCTAGTGGACTATTATCGACATGATGCCACCATATTCATCCAGTTCCCCTAACTGCCAACTGTGACACTGCAAAAAACTGCATGTCATCTACCAACCCATAGTATCCATCAACAAGAAATATGAACTCTCATTCAGACCCCAATGACCAAAGATAAGCCACACACATGAAACTTGAGTACCAAGGAGTCTGAATCAAACTCCCAATAAATGTGTTGAGTGCCCTCCTTTCGTTTGTCTCTGGATTCCTCTCTCTGTCTGAGCCCTTCCCTGCTAGTGGTACCCTCCATTATATCTACAACACCCCTCTTCCTGGACAAACATAACCAGTTTTAGCTGACTCCCTCCTAACCTAATATTGGAATATCCATATTTTTGCTACACCACTTAAATCTACATCATTTGATGACCATAATGCTTATTCTTACAACACTGCTAACACCGGCTCCAACCTCCAGTAGGAGCAACAATCTTAACATGCTTGAATGTTGTCAGGTTAGGTGCTGAATAACATCTCTCCTCCCCAAACCTCACCCCACATTCCCTTCCCAGTTTTCAGAGTTGGCACTGTCAATGTTGGTACACTGAAAGGTAGGTCTAGTGAGATTGTAGAGATGCTTGAAAGGAGACAGTTTGATGTATGCTGCATACAAGAAGTAAGATGGAGTGGAGCTTCAGCTAGGGTCCTCACAGGCAAGGCACATAGGTATAAAGTCTTCTGGCAAGGTAACATGGATGGTGTAGGGGGTGTAGGCATACTCCTTGTGGAGAAATGGGTGGATAAAAGCATAGTGGTTGTTAGGGTATGTGATAGAGTGCTTAAGCTCAGGCTAGTCCTGCAGAACAGCACAGCTACAATTATCTCCACCTACGCCCCACATGCAGGACTACCAAATGATCAGAAGGACCACTTTTATGATACCCTTCTACAGGCTACCTCAAAGACGAGTGGAAATGACCTCATCTTTGTGGCTGGAGATTTTAATGGGCATGTTGGGCGGGAATCTAGTATCTTCATTGGAGTACATGGGGGCCATGGTATTGGCATCCAGAACGATGAGGGAACTAGGCTACTGGAGTTCTGTGATGCATGTAACCTTTTACTCTGCAACACTAACTTCAGGAAGTCAGACAGCCACCCAATAACCTATCAATCAGGTGACTCTGCTAGTCAGATTGATTTCATCCTCACCAGACAGTGGGACACAGGGTTGCTCTTAAATATAAAGATGCTCCTGGGTGAAGAATGTACCCCCCAGCTTAGGCTAGTCATTTGTAACTTTAGGCTCGAGGCCAGAAGGATACCAAGAAGCAGACCAATACAAAAAAGAAGGATTTGGAAGCTAAAGAACCCTTCACATGGTCAGAGATTTAGAGACATCCTCATTAAAAAAATTTGATGAGAGGGAGGAGGAGCTACAGACTTCGGACATAGAAGGTAGCTGGAAATTCCTACGGGACAGCTTACTGAGTGCCTCAGTCCAAGTCTGCTGATGGTGCAAAGTCCCTTCCAGACCTAGAGTTACATGGTGGTGGAATAGTACAGTAGACAAAGTCATTAGAGCAAAGAAACAGGCCTGGAAAGCCTGGAAGGTTTGGGGTAGCAGGGAACTGTAACTAGGTAGCCAAAAGGGAGGCTGGGTGGCAGGTATACATAGCCAAGGGTGAAGCGGAAAAGAAGTTTGCCAATGTTCAGTGACGTGAGGACCAAAGAACTGAGGGAACTGTAACTAGGTAGCCAAAAGGGAGGCTGGGTGGCAGGTATACATAGCCAAGGGTGAAGCGGAAAAGAAGTTTGCCAATGTTCAGTGACGTGAGGACCAAAGAACTGAGGTATTTCGGATTGCAAGACAGTGTGTGGAGAAAATTGTGATATCACAGGAGAGAAATGTGTCTGCATGGATGATGGTGCACTTGCTTTTAATGATTCTGCAAAGAAAGAGGCTTGGAGAAGCCATTATGACTGCTGAATGTGGAGAATGAATGGGAAGAGGAGAGCCTGCCAAGTGTTGACCCAGTAGAGGGACCAGCTATCCAAATAGACAGCTCCCTAGTAAATAAAGCAATTAAGGGTATGAAGCCAGGAAAAGCCCCTGGCCCATCAGGAATCACTGCTGAGATGCTTAAAACATCTGCTGGTGTAGACTATGGCCTAGTCACCTGTATTGTAAACCAAGTAGTTCATGATAGAGTCATACCCAATGACTGGCGTAGCAGCACCATAGTCAACTGAATCTAGGGTAAAGGTGATGCTCTAGATAGAAATAACTACAGGAGTATCAAACTGCTGGATCAGGTGATGAAGGTCAGAGGGAGGATCATAGCCCATCTCATTAGGGAGAGAGTCTGCTTAGATGAGATGCTGTTCGATTTTGTGCCGGGTAGAAGCACCACTGATGCCATATTCCTGGCTCGGCAACTGCAGGAGAAATACCTAGCTAAAAATTTCAGGTGTGGAAGCAAGGTTTAGAATCAAAAGGTCTTAGAGTCAATGTAGCAAAGACCAAAGTTCTAGTAAGTAGGAAGGCAAACTCATCACACACACCCTCAGGTAGATGGCCCTCCTCGATCTGTAGAAAAGGTGTAGGTAGAAACTCCATAAGATGTACCCAATGTAAGCTATGGACACATAAGAGGTGCAGCAACATCAAAGGAAAATTTACCGAGAAGATAGCTTTCGTGTGCGGCAGATGCACAGGGGCAATAGACACCACAGATGGCCAGAAAACAGATTCCATCATACTTCTGGGGGAGAAACTAGAAGTAGTTGATAGCTTCTGCTACCTAGGTGACCAAGTTAGTAGTGGGGGTGGATGCTCAGAGATTGTTACCACTAGAATAAGAATAGCCTGGGCAAAGTTTAGAAAGCTTCTTCCCCTACTGGTGACAAAGGGTCTCTTGCTCAGAGTGAAAGGTAGATTGTACAATGCATGTGTGCGAACCACCATGCTTCACAACAGTGAAACATGGGCCATTCTGTGGAGGACATGTGTAGGCTCGAAAGAAATGAAGCTAGCATGATCTGCTGGATGTGTAATGTCAGTGTGCACACACGACATAGTATAAGCACCCAGAGAGAAATGTTGGACATAAGAAGCATCTGATGTAGTGTGCAAGAGAGATGTTTGTGCTGGTATGGTCATGTACTACAGATGGATTAGGAGGGATGTGAGAATAAGTGCCACTCCCAAACTGTTGAAGGAATCCGGGATAGAGGTAGACCCAGGAAGACATGGGATGAGGTAGTCAAGCATGACCTTCGTAGGATGGGCCTCACAGAGGCAATGATGAAAGACCAAAACCTCTGGAGATATACTGTGACTATGAAGACCAACAAATAATGTGAATCCACAGCGTATCCTACACCAGCTTCACATAACCAGTCCCCCAGGCCATTCAAAATACCTTGGATCGTAGAGTGACCTGCTGTGCTTGAGGAGACCTATTGAGTCAAGTACATCAACATCAAAATAGAAATCAAATGGAAATTGTAGTTGTAACACCCGTGCCAGTGGCATGTAAAAAGCACCATCCAAACGTGGCTGATGCCAGCGCCACCTTGACTGGCTTCCATGCCAACCAATTGTGGCTGTTGCCAGCCTCCTCTGGCCCCTGTGCCGGTGGCACGCAAAAAGCACCCACTACACTCATTGAGTGGTTGGCGTTAGGAAGGGCATCCAGCTGTAGAAACAGTCAGATCAAACTGGAGCCTGGTGCAGGCTCCTGGCTTCCCAGACCCAGTCCAACCCATGCTAGCATGGAAAACGGACGTTAAACGACGACGATGATGATATGTGTGTGTGTGTATGTATGAGTGTGCGTGTGTGTCACACACACAAATATATATTTCTTTATATATATATATATATATATATATATATATATATATATATATATATATATATATATATATAATATATATATAAAGGAGATGTACTTGCATAATAAGTGACCTGATTTGAGATCGTGTAACAAGATCATGAGTCTTATTTTTTGTTTGTTTTTATTTATGCATTTGGGTGTAATCAGATAAAACAGACGGGAATTTGGACTTAGTAAGGGTGCTGACGTCATTAAGAAATGTTTTAGTCTCGACGCTGTCCTTTCTTTAGGTTTAGTGCTTAAATCCTTTTCGGGTAAACCTTCAGTGAGATGCAGTGTCTAATGACATATGACGGGGCTTCTTTGAGTTTCTTTTAACAAAATCTACTCACAAGGCTTTGGTTGGCTTGGGGCAATGATAGAGGGCATGCCTAGGGTGTCACAGATGAACTGGGAAGTGAATTTATTAAATACACAGCCATGCTTACGTCTTCACACAGTCACATAAGTGTGCGCGTGCGCGTGCATGCACACGTGTGTATCTATGTGTGCATGCGTGTGTGCGCGTGTTAATATGTTTATATATATACTAGTAGCTAAGCCCAGTTTCACCCGGTCTGTTTGGATGATGTGGCTGTGATCATTTCCGGTTAGGCATAATCTACAACCGCGTTTCTCAACCATACCATTTCGGGTCTCCTGTTACTATTGGAGCCTCCAGCTGTGTGAAAATTTCCTGGTTTTTCCACCCTCGTCAGAAAACAGCTTCCTGAAGTTGTTTCCTTGTCAGAAAATAGCTTCAGGAGTTGTGAAGAACGAATCTGTACGTAGTAGGTTTATGAGAGCTATTCTATTGGACCTCTGTCTAATCATTAAAACATTGATTTAATTATGAACATAGAAAGAAATTATACATTAATCTCTATTTTTGTAAGCAGTTGTATCCGTAAATATTTTATTTGCAGACAGCAGAAACTGAAAGAAGATATATGAAATGGATGTGTGTGTGTGTGTGTGTGCGCATGCCTGTACGTGTGTATGTATTTACGATAGTTGATTTACGGAAAAGATTATGTTAAATTTTTGAAATGCAAATATGTGAATGAAAAGTTCAGACCTCGGATCTTTTCGGTTTGAACGCAGTTTTTTCTAGCGGTGTCATATGAAATTGTCACCCATAATTATGACCCTAGTATCGATCTATTGCATTTCAATCTGTTTTAGGGTTAGGGGTGGGGGGAAGGGTATCTTTTTTTCTTCACAGGAGTGGCTGTGTAGTAAGTAGCTTGCTTACCAACCACATACTTCCGGGTTCAGTCCCACTGCGTGGCACCTTGGGCAAGTGTCTTCTACTATAGCCTCGGGCCGACCAAAGCCTTGTGAGTGGATTTGGTAGACGGAAACTGAAAGAAGCCTGTCGTATATGTGTATATATATATATATATGTGCGTGTATGTTTGTGTGTCTGTGTTTGTCCCCCTAGCATTGCTTGACAACCGATGCTGGTGTGTTTACGTCGCCGTCACTTAGCGGTTCGCAAAGGAGACCGAGAGAATGAGTACTGGGCTTACAAAGAATAAGACCCGGGGTCGATTTGATCGACTAAAGGCGATGCTCCAGCATAGCCGCAGTCAAATGACTGAAACAAGTAAAAGAGTAAACCCAATCTGTTTCTTAAACGAGGGACATATTCATACGGCACAGAATGTTGTTTTTTACCTCAATAGACGTCATTGATTGGTTGAAATTGCAGAAATTGAAGAAAAAATAACAACAAATATCTTACAAACTATAGAATTTTCTCAATAAAGCCAAGAGAAAAAGTTGTTTTATAAACACATTCTACCAGTATACGAAGTTTAAAAGTGTTTAGTTACGTGGAAATTATTTAAAAAAACTGCTGTTCAAACCGAAAAGATCCCAGACCTCTACATGGTAACTAAAGATTAAGATTATTAACCCCACAAAGAGGTGAGTGAAACAAGAGAGACAGCATAACGAAAGTTTTGGCTGACTGTCATCCTGTATTCCCCTTGTTGCTAGCGAAATGGTATATGCCGGCTGTGTGAGCAACTGGTTGTCTTAATGGCGGAACAAATAGGGGAATTCCATTAGAAAAGTTTTAATCCATTTTCTCGGTCACAACGACCGCAACAACTTATGAGTATTCTGAAATGATTGAAACTGAAAGATATCCAACGCAAATGCTTTCTAGCCCTTTTACTTATTCTTCATCAGTTCAAATAAAAATGTTTCTTCGTGTAACGAATCATTTCATATTGTTTGGCTTTTGGGATATTTTCCTTTTGAAACTGCCGTTCAAAAGGAAAAGATCCGGGTTGGATCCTCGTTTTAAAAAAATTATTTTTTTTACTGCAGCTGAAGACTATGGGCAAGAGAGAGAGAGAGAGAGAGAAAGAGAGAGAGATAGAGAGAGAGAGAGAGAGAGAGAGAGAGAGAGAGAGAAAACAAAAAGAAGCAAAATGAAATGGTTTCATTTTTCTAACCTTACAGCGCATTCAATTATGTAAAAATAGAAGCATGCGAGTTACACTTTCATTTCAGTAATATTTACGTGGAATTATTGCATATCACAATTCTTATTTTCATCTAAGAAAAAGCACTTTTAGTTTCTACTGAAGATTTTTAAAAATCAATTTATACAATATTGGAAAGTTTACTTAATCTTAGTTTGCATTCCTTTCTAGAAAAACTTGTTACTTGTATGACGTTAAAAAAGAATCAGCTTTGAATGCGATGAATTTTCGTTTTATAATGAAAAGGGTTTGTATTGGATTAAACCTTAACAATACAACACTAACATTCCCCACCACACTAAGCATTTTCATGCTTAAACTCGATAATTTCCACATACACACATACACGTGCATGTTTGCGTGCGCGAATATGTATGTATATGCACACGCAAACACGTACATACGACGGGGCTTCTTTGAGTTTCTTTTAACAAAATTCACTCACAAAGCTTTGGTTGGCTTGGGGCAATGATAGAGGGCATGAGGGTGTCACAGTTGAACCGGGAAGTGAATTTATTAACTACGCAGCCATGCTTACGTCTTCACACAATCACACACGTATGTGTGCGCGTGCATGTACACGTGTGTATGTATGTATGTGTGTGTGTGTGTGCGCGCGCGCGCACACGTATTAATATACTCTTTACTTGTTTCAGTCATTTTACTGCGACCATGCTGGAGCACCGCCTTTAGTCGAGCAAATCGAACCATGACTTATTCTTTGTAAGCCTAGTACTTATTCTAACGATCTTTTTTGCCGAACCGCTAGTACGGGGACGTAAACACACCAGCATTGGTTGTCAAGCGATGTTGGGGGACAAACACATATATATATACATACATATACATATATACGACGGGCTTCTTTCAGTTTCCGTCCACCAAATCCACTCACAAGACTTAGGTCGGCCGGAGGCTGAAGTAGAAGACACTTGCCCAAAGTGCCACGTAGGGGGACTGAATCCGGAACCATGTGGTTGGTAAGGAAGCTGTTGTGCGTGCTTGTTCTTGTCTGTGTGTGTGTGCACACAGACAAGAACAAGAATGCTCACACAGAGACAAGAACAAGCACGCACGCACGCACACACAATCATTGGCTCTCTTCTCGTCCACTTATTTTAGCAGCTGTCACGGAGGTCAGGAAGATATCCGAAGTGAATTATCGAGTTGTCACGGAAATAGTCGAATGTTTGTTTTGGTTTCGTCGATTTGTAGCGAAGGAACGCCCTTTATACATTTTTGAGCTGTTAAATAGGCGGAAGTAAAGAATGTGGACCACACCCACTTTTTTTTTTTTTACAGAATCCCCGTAACTTATCGATAGAATAAGTACTAGGCTTACAAAGAATAAGTCCCGGGGTCGATTTGCTCGACTAAAGGCGGTGCTCGAGCATGGCCACAGTCAAATGACTGAAACAAGTAAAAGAGTAGTCCCCATTTTCGAGTTCGGAGATTCTGATTCTGCACAAAAAAAAAAAAAATTAAAATAAAGTATTTTAAAATTTTAGTTTCCCCATTAAAATACCGTTCCTTTTTTTTTTTTTGCAGAATCTGAATCTCCTTACTCGAAAATGGGGGTTTCTGTAAAAAAACAAAAAACAAAAACGAAAGTAGGTGCGGTCCACATTCTTTACGTCCGCCAAAAAGGCAGATACAAATCATAGGAATAAACATACTTATAGGAAGTCGTAATAAAGATTTTGATGATGTTATATTAGAAAGCATAGTTTATACATGTATTATTAAAGGGAATGGTATTTGGAGAGCAATGTACCCAGTAACCTATTTGAGTCAGAGACATACCTTCAGATGTAGGAAGTTTGATCAAACCTATCCTTCATCGAATGAATAATTCAACAATGAGGTTAAAACTATAACATTCTGCTTCCACCTACGTATGTTAGGTTTAAACTATGGATCAAAATGGAAGGCAATCAATACCATTGATAAGATTAACGTTGTGGCCTAATTCTGTAAGAACTTGCCTAGATGATTTCGTCATGTATAAAACTGTTAGTAATTCAGGATCTTTTCTGTGTAGCTGCCACTTTTCAATTTCGTTCCAATTTTGTTCATAACTATATTCTGTGTACATTAAACAATGTGTGTGTGTGTATATATATATATAGGCATACCTTGGCTTAAGTCATTCTCGATTATACGTTGGTTTCCAAAAATTATAAAATAATGATAAAATAAAAATCAAGGTAAGTCATTTTACTCGACTTTACTGCAACAAATATTGGAATTGTAAAATCACTAGAAAACCGTTAAAAGCATATAAAATCATGTTACTGTACAATAAATAAGAATAAAGGCATATGAAAATCATATTAAAATACGTACAGTAAATGTTAACACACACACCATAAAGTAGTGTAGCTTAGGAAACAAAATCATGAAATCAGCTGTGTTGTCTTATTTATCAGTCTTTCGGAGCTCATATTGCATTGTAGCACCAATATCTACCATTAGGCATTATTGTCACTCATGATTCCCACGATTGTTTTGAATTCAGATTTGTTTATCAGCTACTTTCTCATTCTCATTCATTTGTGACTTTATTTTTTGCCCTCTTAGCTTATAAGAAAATTCTTAATGAAAGTGCTAAGCATCATGCTATAACACTGAAAGATAAACTGGCTGTGATAAAATGCCATGAAAAAGGTGAAAAAGTGGTGGCAATTGCAAGATTTTTTGGGATGAGTCCGATAACTGTATTGATGATTGTACATAATAAAGACATGATTTTAACATATATAAAATCTGAAGCCCCGGGGATGAAGAACACTGTCATCAATAAGAAAAGAGGCAAAATCTTTGAAGAAGTGGAAAGTCTTCTTTCTTTTTGGATTGTTAGATTGAATCATCAGCGTGCTACTATTAGTCAAGAAATCATTCAAGAAAAAGCATTGTCTTTGTTTGAGGACCTGAAGAGAAAATATCCAGATGAGAAAGATGTAGAGTTCAAGGCAAGTCAAGGATGGTTCATGAGATTTAAGGAGTGAAGTTATCACTCCATTAAGAAGCAAGGTGAAAGTGCATCAGCTGATGAACAAGCAGCAGTGGAATTTACTAATGCATTAAAGAAAATTATCGAAGAAAACAGGTTTCTTCCCAAACAATTTTTTTACATAGATGAAACTGGATTGTATTGGAAAAAATTGCCAGACTGTTCATTCATTTCCAAGGAGTCGAAAACTATTCCAGGCTACAAGGTCCCAAAAGAACATGTGACCATTATGTTGGGAGGTAATTGTGCAGGAGATTTTAACTTACAGCCATTGCTTGCATATCATGCACACAACCTCCATGCCCTGAAGAGCATACCCAAGGTATCTCTCTGTAATATGGATGGTTAATTCAAAAGCATGGGTTACTGTTTTTGAAGATTGGCTCTTCAATCATTTTATCCTAGAAGCAAAGAAGTACTGTAAGGAGAAGGGGATTTCTTTTAAGGTTTTACTTATCTTAGATAATGCTCCTGGCCACCTGCAAAACGTTGTAGATTTTGACCCCAACGTTACCGTCGTATACCTCCCCTGAACGCCATGTCTCTTCTGCAGCCAATGAATCAGGGAATAATTGCTATCTTCAAGCATTACTATATGAAATGTACACTGCAGCAAGCAATAGTTACAACTGATCTTGATGAGTCCATCATACTTCGTGACTTTTGGAAGAGATATGATATCTACAAGGCTGTACAGAACATAGCAGTGGCATGGAATGATGTACAGAGCACGGCTATGAATGGTGTATATAGAAGAAGATATGCCCACAATTTGTGAATGATTTTAAGGGATTTGATAATGTTACAATCAACAAAATGTTGATGATTACGAGCAAAGAACTGGAAATTGATTTGGAGGAGGAGAATTTCACAGATTTATGTGAAAAAGACAAGCAGCCTCTGACGAACAAGTATTTGATAGAGCTTCACGAGCAGCTAAATAAAGAAGAAGAAGTCAAACCTGAGCCACGTCACTTTACCATTCAGAAAATGCAGCAAGCATTTGCATATATGGAAAAAGGTCTTCCCATGTTCGAGGATATGGATCCAACTGCTCAACGCTTTTCCAAGATTATGGAGGCTTGTCACATAGCTTTTGCTCCTTATAATGTAATCCTTGAGGTAAAGAAGAAGACAGTTCAAGGAACTCTCAAACAGTTTTTTAAGTGCATCAAACAACAAGAGTCAAAATCAGCTGTTGATGCTGATGATCCACAGCCATCTACATCTGCAATGTAAACCACCCAATTGTATGCACATACTGATAAATTTAAAATAACTTAGTTTTTTTTACTATTGCAAAATAATAATAATTACTGAATTTATTATTTTACCATGTCTTATTGCAAAACCCATTTCATATATAAAGTGTCCGTGATGTATGGTAAATACCGCCAAATTGTATTTGTAAATTTAGATTACCTTTTTTTTACTGTATTGTATTAAAAAGTAAAAATTATTTGTTTGTAAGCTTAAAATAGGTTTTTATTAACCATGTATTATTGAAAATGCATTCATAAATAAAGTACAGAACTGGGAATGGTTATTACTGGTTTAACCTAGAGACAAGTAAAGTAAGCCTAACCTAGCCTACAGACAAGTTAATTTAACCTAAGTCGTTTTTCAACTTAAGTCATGTCTCCTGGAACCAATTAATGACATAGAGTGAGGTATGCCTGTATGTATGTATGTATATATATATATATATATATATTATATATATATATATATATATATATATATATATATGAAGTAGTCAGAATTTGGGATAATTCTTTATTAGCATTTTCATTCATTTTTCAGACTCATCACAACAGAATTAAAATCAAAGTGGTAAAAAACAGAACATTTTGTTGTTCATTTATATGAATCTGAGGCTGTTTTGCTTTGTTAAGAAGAGGAGAATATTGTTTTCTTTTTCTTTTGAAAAAGGGGTATAGCGAGAAAGAAAAGCAAAGTGGGGATTAGACAAAGAAAGAGGTTTCAGGACAATCAAGAAAGAGGCGAAAAAATAATAAAGGATGGGGAAAGGATAGGTAGACAGACAGCCAGATAGAGAGATAGATAGATAGAGGGCTAGAGATAGATAGATAGACAGAGAGAGAGAGTTTCTTGTCAATTTAATGTAGTCAATTCAGCAAAATTTTATTACAAAGCATTTTCTTTCTCCTTTCTTTCTTTTTCCATTGAACATCTAAGAACATATTTGTAAATATACACATTTTCTCACAAGAGTGACTTTATAAAAATGTCAATTTTAGGAAGTAGGAAAAAAATAAGAGGGAATGATGTGGTCATCACTGAAAAATACAAAAGAGCTCAAAGTTCAAAGTTCTATGAAAATGTATAGTCAAGTCCCATATTCTGTGTAGTAATTCCATGTTTTGCATGAACAAACATTAAATATTTGTACAATATTCATAAATTAAGAAAATAAAGTCAGAATATTAAAAAATAATTTGGTACTGTTTATAGTTCAATCTATTTTCTATGTACATTTAATCAAACATCAAAAATGAGTTTTGCATGTTAGCCTTGGGTAGATTTCCACTTGAATTGTTCCTGTTTCATGCACATTCAGTGAGGGGTCAGACTGACACCTGTCACAACTCCAAACTAGCTTCCAAACACTCTCCCTGATGATATCAGAGTCAATCTTCGTGGCCAAAAACAGAGTCCTGTTGACTCCCATGTGGTGCACGTGCAGCCTCCTCAGTTCTGGGACCTTGAGCCAACATGCTGCAGCTACTCCATTTAGTAAATCCTCTGTCACTTCCAACTAATGCTTTTTTGCCATGGATAGGGTACCTGCCTTATTTTTTTCTGAAAGTACAAAAATTACTTGCTGCTTCAGGCCAAACTCAGCAGCTAACTCTCTCAGGACCACCAGACGATGCTTAATTATCATTTCTGCAGCCTCATTTGTATGAATCCTCTTCTTATTGGTAATCGCTGATGCCACCTGCCCATGTTCTATGGCTGAATCAGTTTGAATCTCAACAGTAGGTAGTCCCCATCTCAATGCTAAGTTCACACCTTTCAACAGTGTCCACTTCAGCTACAATCTTCTTCCTGAGCCATTTTGCATCTCCCACCTCACCACGTTCCATTTCTAGAATGATTCTTATTGCTATGCTACTTGCGTCACACTATGTTCCCCTTCTTTGTTTCAGGCACATATGAACTGCTCTTCACTAGATTCTCCACTCTCACTCTCTCAAAGACAGCCTTGCATTATTCTAACTGTTTTCTCTCCCACTTTAGCACCCCAGTTCACTTCTTCAGCTCACCTCTTGATGTAGCTACATGCTGTTTAGAGCCATCCTGCACAGGATAGTGTCTCGCCAGCTTGCCACACATTGAGGATGGCTCTCACCAATTCATATCCTCATGCAGGTCTGGGATCTCCTTTCCTCTCCAAAACACAAGACTGCCTGCTTTATCTCTTTCAAGCTTGAGTCCCAGCACCATGCCTCCTTCTATAGTCTCTTGCAGTTTCACTGTCAGCCTGAACCTTTTTTCCACAATTTCCTTTTCTACTGTCACACTCTCATCTACCAGGATCTTATCAATGTAGGTAGGAACTAGTAGCCTGCTCTACCTTGGCCTCCTTCCCCAATATCACCTTGAGAACCTTCACCATGATTTTTGGTGCTGAACTTAAACTGAACCACAGCCAAGTCAGACGGTACATTTACCCTTGTACTTCACTAGCTACTGCCTCCACAATTTCTCAGACACGTGAAGCTGCAAATATGCTGACTTGAAGTCAACTATCTCAAATTGCTCACTCCTGCACTGTTTCCCCACATACATCTGCTGCTTCACTATCCATATGGCAGGACATGAGCTCATTCAACTCATGAAAGACTTGCACCAGTCAAACACTTTGTTCTTTGTCAGCTGGACTACAGCCATCATTAGCAGTACATCACTTATCCTTTCCTCTTTCCATGGAATCAAAATACTCTCCTCTATCCTCTTGTCCACCTCTCTCTTGAGCACACTCCTTTCAGAGTGTGCTCATAGCAACTGACCCTGTTTCTCAATTGGTGGTGGTGGGATTCTTCTTTCCAAAAATACTCTACTGTCCATTGTTTGCCATCGAACTCAGCCCAGAGTTCTCATCATTGATATTGTCTACAGTATTCACTCTCTGAAGACAATCTCTCATTTCTACACCCTTCTTTCTCAGCTCTACACTCACCAAATTCCACTCCTGTCTTGCCAACTGTTATGTAGCTCAACTGGACAATCATGTCCATTCTCACCACCACATTGACACCATCCACTACTGTACTGACTACAATGACCTGTAGCTTCACCAACATCCCTTGTACCTTTGACTATACTTCACTGATGCCCCTGCCTGCACCTAACCTCCCTACCAGCCACCATACTGATACTAGTTTTTCCTCTCCAGCTCTCAACCATTTTTATGGTCACTAGAGTTGTTGTGCAACCTGTATTAACAAGGACTCATGCTTCCCTCACTACTACCTACACCTATATTACAAGCAATGAATGTAGATGCATGCTAATCAGTACAGTAGTTCCTCTTTCTTCATTTCCCTGTTTGCAATAGCACATCAGTAACACACCACTTTAGATTTTGGTTTCATATAATCTCTGATCATGTGTGGACCCAAACACTTAGACCATGGTCCCTTAAATGTCTATCTTGCCTCTCTTGCCATACCCCTGCTTTTGCTATTAGCTACCTGCTACTTCATCCTACTAGCACCTGCTGCCATCATCACTGCAAAATCATGAGTGTTGTTTTGCATTAACACTCACAGCTTATCCACTAACTAGCCCACTGACATTGTGTAGATATCTGGCAGCTGCTGCCACCTCACTGAGATGTGATTAGGGAATCCAGTCACAAAAGTCAGCTTCACAATCTGCTCTATCACTCCACTGGTAAACCCCACTCATGTAGCTGTCAACTTGGATACCCATCTATCTCACTCTTTCAAGCTTACTCGGGTTTAAATGCTCCTTCCATATATGAATCCTTCAGTCACTCTTTGATCTTCTCACCTTTCAGCTGACCTAATTCATCCATTTCTAGAAACAGATTCAGCACACTTCCCTGTAAGTAAAGTGACATAAGATCAACCATGTCTTAAATGTCCCGCGACTTCATCACTAGCTTCACATTTTTTATCCAGACCACCACGTCACCTTCACCAGAAAATGGCTTCAAAACATCATTGCTAATCCTTATCCTTGTAGCCATTGTGAGTGTCAGTGGCAAGAGAGAAAAAGGAAATATATTTCCATGACAGATAAACAGTGAACCAAAATAGCTTGTAGAAAGAATGGCAAAAATAAAAACATTCTTATCTCAAGACAAATTCAGAACAGAGTATCCAGATTCACTTCACAAAGATCAGCAGAACTTGGATGTAACTATTTGTGTACAATACCCCAGTATCTGGCCAGTAACTACCATCCCTCTAAAATTCTTTCCATAAGTCTGTCTACCTCCGAATCTGTTTGAATTCCTGCTTCTTGATGTGATATCACTTTCCCTTGTTTTCACTCCAGGTATCCCTCTTCACTCCTCCACAGGTTGGTAATGCGCATGTCAAACAAACAAGTTATATGATGGTCTGCATGCCACACATGGCACCACTATCATAATTACTGACCAAGATTTCAAGTCTATCTTTTAATCCAAGATGGTTAACCTTCAGCAACTATTAAAAAAACCTTGAGGTAACTGAGCCCCATCAAGCCTTTTTTTTATACTTAGGAATTACTTGTCATTTCCTAAGTTATTGTATTTTCTCAGAGTTAGTCCCTCTTATAGCTTCTTGTCTCTCCAATGCTTTGATGACCTAATCTTCAGAATGCTTGGTCAATGTTTGTCTCTCTCCAGAGACCTGTGATTAGGCTGTTTTGCCCAAACAGTGTGAGGGCCTAGGTTTTTGTAAATGCTTGTCTCTATCTCTTCCCTGTTTTCTTTCCTCCATCCATGCTTGCTCCACTTTGTTAGGCAACTTCCTCTCCCTTCCAATATGGACTAGTTCCCACAAGGAGATGGATGAGGCACTGTTACAGTAGAGAGAGCTGGGTTTGTTAGTTTTTGATACAGCTGAGGATAGACAGAAGTAGAGAGCATGAGACAATCTGCACTCAGGTGCCACTTTCAACTCTCTCTTTGATCAATCTGATCACTTTTCAAGGCGTCTCTTACTTTCTTCAAGTGCAAAATTCTTGGGGAACTGGATTGATGCCCCGCCTGTGACTAACATTGGTAGCCTATTCAGTGTAGATGAGACCCGCAACCCCATTGCACTCAGAGTGTGAGTTGACGTCTGTAGGGGACTGAGATGTCGCTATGGCAAGCCCCTCAACTCCACAGGCCTTCACGGTTTGTCTTGCCACCTAAATGCTGTTCATTTCACTCATCACACTGAGCTAACCAAAAGTAGAAGAGCAGATTGGTTGATTGATTGCCTTTTCAATACTGCCTTTGTGGATTTTCACATCTCAAGAATCAAATGTTTAGGATAAATATACAATTTCATCATATAACTGGAATTTCCACTGCTAGTGATAATGATAGTGTAGTGAACACCAACAATCCAATCCAATTAATAAAACTTATCCAATGCGGAAAAGTTATTTTTAGCTTACTGACTAATATTAGTTTAATTATTTCAGCACTTAGACATTTGACATAGTTTGAGTTTATGAGACCTACTCAGTGAAGGATAGTCTTTCCAGCAATGTGAGAGAATCACTTAGATATACAATAGTGTGCATTGAGTATGTGTGAAAAGTTTCTTACATGATAAGTTTTTTGCCACTAATAAAATTTATATTTGTCAATATATGGGCAGAAAACTATTGACAATTAATTATTGAACATTGGTGGATCAATAAAAAAGGGATTTAGTTCATAGTTGTTGTTTAGCAACAAGCCTGCTCTGAATGAATAGGCCTACAATCAAAGTATTCCATTCATCCCAATCACATTTCTGCCTTTCCTGTTGATTAAACAATTAAAAAAATAAAAACATTTATCATCTCCAAAATCTAGGCAAAAGTTTATGAGTATGCTTTAGAGAGAAGAGGTCGCTGTCTGTGGCCAACAATGGTGGTCTACTCAATCTTGATGATCTCCGCATCTCCATTGCACTCTAAGTGAGAGCTGATGTCTGTGGGGGACTGAGATGTCTCTGTGGTAGGCTCCTTGACTCCATAGACCTTCATGGTTTATATTGTTGCCTAAATGTTGGTTGTTTCACTCATCACACCAAGCTAAACTTGATCATTAAGTGGGCCCTGGTTTGGGTTGATATCTCTTCAGTTCTGGAGCCAGCAGGATTATCCAGAAGTGATAGCAAGAGACCAGAACGTCTTGCTCTTTGTCTCTGGGTAAAGAAGTAGGTGCCTCATCTGGGATGTCACAGTCTGTGACTCCTTTACTTCCTCCCACATCCTGGATGCTGCAGTAAATGAGAGGATTACTGCTTCTGTAGCCGAACAGAACAAAATCCTTAAGTATCAAGACTTGTCAGAGAACCATTTCTTCCAGCCCAGAGTGTTTGGGACGTTTGGAGAGGCTGGGCCACCGACAGCAAAGTTCTTGTCACTGTTGGTGGCTCGCCTTACTGAGGTGTCAGGAGATGCTTGTGAGGGTGTTTGGTTGTTCTAAAGTCTTAGCCTTGCCATCACCCATGGTAATGCCATGAGCGCGTCGGTTTGCTTCAGTAGGTTCTGAGACGCTTAATGTTAAATTCATGTTTTTCTTTTTATTTCTTTCTTCCTCTTTTTCATCTTTCTTCGCTCATGTTATTGCTTTCTTGGGCTTTGGATTTGTACGTTAATGTGGTTTTGTATGTGTCATATACGTATGTATTATATAATAAAATAATTCCATTGTCGAAAAAAACCCCAAAAAAACTCTTCGTCCGGGAGAGAACTTATCCAAACTCTTGAACTTATCTATAACGGTATGCGTGTAATCTACAAGAAACAGAAACTGACGAACGTTGGTTCGTTTTAATCACCAATCCTATAACCTTACCGAGAGCGCCAGATGTGGGGACCATGAGGTACGTATTTTCACCGAAGAGTTATGAAACCAGGTCACATACCGCAACGCAGATGACAAGATAGTACCTGCAGACTTCGCATTTGTTTGTTCGCCACTGTATCCATTGTCTGCATTCCTTATTTTCGTCTTATCTCCACGAAGTTGTTTCGAACTCTAATTTGTTCACTAGAAAAATTATAACATTAACTACAAACCGTTTTCAAAGAGTTGCATTATCTACGACTTATTCAAAGGTGTTACGAAAGTGAAAGTATATACTTTGCCAGAAGCAGATGTTAATCAAATCAAAAAGTGCAAGTTTTTCATGGGTGAAAAATGAAAGTTATAATTTTTTATAACACAAATGATAAACGGATTTTATGTCTTCAAATAATTGTTGAAATACAATTTCAACGTGAGTTTAAACTAGATTTTGAATAAAATACTCTGTGGATAGTAGTAGTTTCTTAAGTTGGCACTTAGATGCTATTACATTCATGCTCCCTCTCTCATACGCTCGTATATTCGTATATTCTTTGGAAGAAATTTGTCCGCAATGACAAATTTCAATGAGCTTCGTGTGTTTATCACAAACAGGGCAAAGGGAACGCGATCAAGAAAGCCATAATTTTGCAGAAAAGTAATTTTGTCTCATGTATTTGTTGTTAATCATTCACTTAATAGCTATAATTTTTTCACGTTAATTACGAATGTAATAGCAAAATATTTGGTGCATCTAATTCAAATATTGAGAACATCGTACTAGATGCTTGTATTGTCTAGCTGGAAGTACTGTCCATTTCAGTTTGTAGAAAAGTTTCATTTTGTAAGAAAACACTTTCACTTTTCGACCGGAAAACACCTTTCACTTTCATGACAGCTTAGAAACGAAGCGTCATAAGCGTTTACAATTTACGCATTACAATTTAATCCACGCTGTAAATAATTCATTAATCGTAATGCAAATTTCGACTTGTATGTATTTAATATGTGGGAAAAAGAAAAATGATGTTTCACAGATCAGTCCTTAACATAACTACCAGTTACACCGATCACAACGAAGTTTCGTCCCTTGCACCAAGAATGTAACATGGATGTCGTAGAGATTATAAAAAATATTTAATAATGAATTATATTAATGATGTTCACAAACGTTTATTTTCTTTTACCGTAATATTTAGTGGCTTGGAATAATTTGATGGCGTTACTATATTACTAGCTATAATTAGATAATATGGATACGTTATTCTTTAATCCCAGGTCAGCATTAATCAAGAATACTACAAAGTACTGCCCATCCAGTGTTCCGTTTTTTAAGATAATATATGTCCAGGACCACATTATCCAGTATGTTTGGGTTCTTTTAAGACAGTATGATATGACTTGAAGGAGGTTTAGTCTCTATTTCGAGTAGATCTTCGTTAGATCGTAATTGTGAAATGTATAGTTGATTAAAAAATTCCATTGATATAATTCATAAAATATACTTTTACGAATAAAAATATATTCCATCGACTGTGTTCTATTTACGTTGCTGTAAAAAGTAACAACAAAAATTACAAATAACACAGAGAAAAAAACTTTTCCCCCCCGAAACAGATTTCCTTTGTCGTAATAGATAATACGTGGTGACGTTTTGCCGCAATTGTGAAACCCACCCATACTAGAAAAAAACTTCATTGGTTGGTCACATTAGAAGTAGGAAGGAAAACTTGTATTAGTTTCGTTTTTTTTTTTTTTTTTCCTTCTTTTCTGTTTCACTTATTCACAATCCAGAAATATGGCAACGTATTACGTTTATATGGTTAAGCAATGATTTTAAGATGACATTTTATATTAAATATGTCCCGAATTAATTTTAAAAACAGTGGAAAAAATGAAGGTATGAGTTATTCTTAATGAAAACAAAATCCAGGATTGTTTTGAATGTTATAAATTGAATTACGATTGAAACAAGTAAAATGGATGTTGTGTCTCGAAATTGTGAATTAAAACCGTTGAATAAGAGTTGTGGAAATGTAAACATAGACGAATCAGATGAATCACATTCTATAGCTGTTGAAGTGTTGGCAAGTCTTTTAAGCGGAACTTCATATCAAAGTGAAAATGTTAAGCAGCAAATAGATTTACCAATATACCCCCCTCTAAATTTGAACGATGGATATGCAAAGGAAATGTCTTCGTTTGCTAATTTACCATCGGGGAAGTCGATGGTAAGCAGTTATTTACAACCAACTGTTACTTCGAATAATCCGTGTTCAATACCAAATCTCAGTATCAATATCAGCCGCACATACTAATATCTGAAGCTAACAAAACTTGTCCTTTTGTACTTTCCACCAGTATTCCACTAACTACATCGAAGTCTGACTTAACTTTACCGATCGAGACCGATACGACTAACGATTCAAATTTGCCCTATCTGAATAAGGATAGTATGATGAAGATCCACCCCGATAATGTTGATTCTCTACTGATTGTTAAGCGTACCTCCAACGATTCAAAAATGTATAAAGTGAAAAAAGTAAAAATAGATGAAATTCTAAACATACTAAACGATAATAGAACGAGGAAGTCTAGTATTTTGTCGAATGTGTCTTCAGATGATAGCTGCAGCAAGAAGTCCGAACTTTTAACGAAAAAGCGGTTGATGGCCCAGTTTGCAGTCAACTCAACAAATCAATCGAGGGAGAATTTTTCGCGATTGTTTCACTTTCCAGATTTTAAAATTAACACTGACTCAATGGATGACAGCCAACATTTAAAGAATACAATTGGATTGTTTTCCCGAAACAGTTTAGAAAACAGGACGAAAAGTTGTTTACCTCTGAAAAAAAGGAAAATAAAGTCGACTTTTCAGGCAACCAAACCTTTTAAACCCCACAATACAAATGTCTCTGTTGTTACAGGTAGTGTACAAAAGTACTTTATTTACTTCATATTATTGTTCTTTGTGTATCTTAAGAAACGATAACATGTATGCATGTCATTTTAATCTCAGAATAGTGACAACGGCTTCCACTTGGGCGAAGTGAACTAACGAAACTGGCTACACATATGACCTGAAGAGGGCATTTATTTTCTTTTTCATTTGTCTTCTGTGTGCCTAGTGTCTGGCTCTCTTCTCTACTCACACCATTGCTCCAGGTGTATCGATCTTCCGCCCGTAAATCAACTATATCAATCTTTAGCTTCCTGTCTTTTTAGCAGTATCTCCAGAAATAAATTGAGGTACGACCGTCCTTCGTCTAGTGAACATGTCTCAGCCAGTGCAAATGAGGAAAGTTGCTCGTTCTAATATCTGTGTTTATACGTGCTTTTCTCGTTTCCATGGCCCTATGTAAAAACTTATCTTGTCCAAAAGTTAGTGTTTTTTAAACCCAAAAGTGCTTTTTTTCAGAATGAAAGTAAAGTAGTGGACGGGAGAGAGAGAGAGAGAGTGGTAGGTAATATAAAACACCCAATGTAATATTATTGAAGTTGGATCCACCAAATATTGATATACATTCCTAATTAACATTAGCAAAATATGGCTATCCAACTTTAAAACGTTATTATAAAAGAGAACGGTTACTAATTGGAGATTTAGAATTGGTTTAAGAAGGCATGTTCCGGTTGAAGTAAGCGTTACATTTAGAGGTATTGTGGCAGTATTTTACTAGAAACAACAGGTGTATGCGCTCTCTTAAGATGTCTTACACAACCGCCAATCAAACTGGTTTTTATCGAGTTGACATTAGATCCGGTTAAAATTCCTATTAATAATATTCATAAAACGTTCACTTTCTGCACACTTTCGTTCTTTGACCTAGAAAATACTTCTGACGAAGTGAATACTTTCATTTTCATGACCTGGAAACGAAGTGACCAACCTTCAGCATTTAGAAGCAGGTGTTTTGCACACTTTAGTGTTTCCAGTTGAATTGGATTCTTATTTTTTCTTCTGGCCAGGAATATTGCTGTTCTATGTTCTCCCTGATTTCTTTAGAATTCAGAAAAAGAATTTTTCTGCACTTGTGTTTCTCCTCAATGACAGGGAATGCTGACGTTTGGCCTTAATTTTATCTTATGTCTTGTTTACTAAACAGGTCACATGTTTTTGAGGATTAAGTGAAAGTGAAAAAACAACAAACTGTTTAGGAGTAACAACCGAATGTTTGTTTCGAGCTAATTGGACCTAGATGTCTGTGAGGGCGCTTGGCTTTCCCAACGCCTTAGCTTTGCCATTGCCTGTGTTAATGTTGAGAACTTGCTTCAGTAGGTTCTGTTAAGCCTTGTAGTGTGTGACCAGTTGCTGTGATTAAAAAAAAAATCCTCATAAATGGATTCAATACAGTTTTAACAGAAAGGTTTGGAAGAATTAGATGAAAGTTCTCTAGTAATTTTCTTTCATGTAAATAATTGTTTATGTTAATTTAAAAATTTGCCAGCAAAATTTTATAAAATGACAATGTTCTAAAAAATGTACATGTTTATATGCTATATATGAAAATAAAATTGTTGTAGAATTTTCACTGCATATTCTCAAGTTAGGTTATATCATGATTAACTTAAGAATAAAAAAAAAAAGTTTGACTTTGAAGAATCAACAAATCTACAGTAGCATGAGGAAAAGAATCTTTGAAAAGAGAGAGAGAAAGAGAGATGTAAACAAAGGAAATCTTTTACAAGTAATCAATTTTTGCAATATAACAAAGATCTTTGCTGTGACTTAATTTTGGAGATGAAAAGAATACTCAGGAAATATAGTTGTCATTCCTTAATATAGGTGATAAAGAAAAGTTAATCCTGATTTACAAATCCGAACAAAGTCAACTATTAACTGACAATGATGAAAAACTGAGAAAAAAGATCGAAATTGCTCTAAAACAGGATGAAGATGGTGACTTGTAAGTAAATCTGTTTCTAGTCTTTCCTGCTTTTACTGATTTCATTTTTTTCAACTTTTAGTTGATTATATCAACCTCAGTACTTTATCTTGTACTTATTGTATTAATCTCTATCAACTGGCTGAACTCACTTTGGTATTAAAGGACTAAAAGTCACAGGGAATTTTGCACAAGTTGGTCAGGCATCTGTCACTGATACACATTGAAGAGCTTACTTTCAAAACCAGATATATGCATCGGAATGATTTTTGAGTAATTGTTTAAGACAACTTGAATAATCTGCTTTTGATTGGAAGACTAAGATTTGCCTACTATCTATATTGCATCTATACCAGTTTGAATGAAAAGAATTTCACATACATGACGCTTGCAGATCGTGTTTTAAAGGTTATCATGAAATCAACCAAATATTTGAAAGTAAGCTCCTCATATACACATGGAGACACACACACACATATATAACTAAAAAATTTATGCTGAAGATCTTTGTCTGAAACCATGGTACAGAAATAACAGCAGGAACTAAAATACATACATGTACAGTTAAGTGAAAACTACCATATTTGATGTGGTGAACCAGCAGTGATTTTTAATCAAATGAAATCAAATGAAATTATAACTTTAATGATAAAATTCATTTTCAGTAATGGAAATTTGAAAGGATGCATGGGAGAGAGCTCTGGAAAGGTTGGCAGGCTAGTGAATCTGATTTTTGGTAGCTATGGGATGATATATTAGACCAGTATCTCCCAAACTTTTCGCACCAAATTGCAATATCGGCCAAAAAATGCTCCATCACCCACCTGTGTATAAAAATCTCTGACACCTTCCTTACACTAAATCCCCTAGGAGAACCTCCCTCTATATCATTTGACATTACTATATTGTTGACTTGTTGCCCGGTTAGTGCTGTTTGGACTAAATATGCGGTTGTTTACAAATCCCTTATTGTGGGTTTAGTTTTGCCATTAATATGAATAAAATTCTAATATTAACAGTTCAATGTAAATAATATACTGCATGAAGTACTGACTGGAACACTATAAATTTATGGAGAATATAAGTGTGAAAATTACTTGGTTATAAAAAATGACTAGAGATTTTATCTGAATTTGGTTTTAAAACCGAAGAATGAATTGAAGTGAAAATGGGTAGTAACAGTAAAATGTTAATGGCATGAAAATAAAATAAAATAGAGTTAAAAATAATATTAGATTTTGAAATGCTTCCTTCTCTGTAGGCCGCTACATATAGCTGTTGCACACAAGAATCTAGCATCAATTGGATCTTTCTGCAAGCTGATTCAACAAGCGGGGAAAACTGTTGATCGCTTTAATAAAAAGAAGTTTGTAAGTATTTTTTCTTAATTTTTTTTTACCATAGTAACCATTTGTGTTTCTAATTCAATATAGAATACAAAATACAGATGACCATAGACTTGAGTCTTATCTTGTTGAATGATTGGCCTATATTGATATATTAGCAAAAAATTGTAGTGACTTTATATTATTTTAGGGTTGTTTACGGATTTTCAATGTCTATTCAAGATAAAATAATATTGAAGATCTGTTGATATATTATGAAAAGCATGCTGATTGCTGTATAGTAGGAAGATAATGACAGAAGGGGACCTGCAAAAGTTAAGGAATGGCTTGTTGGATAATGGCTCCATGTGAAAGTCAGTCAGAGGAAGAGTGATAGTTATGAAATAAAACATGATGAGACTAGTCTTAAAAATATGAGAAACAAAAGCAATGTCAGAAATGAAAAGAAAGTTTGCAAGGCTGTCTAGTTCTGATTAGTTTCTCATCTTGAATGAAATAAATTTTAAATAATAAACTGTTTGATAAGCTTTCAATAGTGAAACAAAGAACAAAATAATATAAATGATGATGAATATTCATTATAAAATGATATATCATCCCTCTATTTTCTCTAATATGTTTCTAACAAAAATACATTTGTATAAAGGAATTTGTTTTTATTTTAATCCCAGTTAAAAAAAACTTAGTAGGAATTGTTGCCAGAGGATGTTTTGGTTTTAGCTTCTGGTTTGCTCTCATGATGCTCTACATATGGCTATGCTCTTGCAGGGAAGAATTCTCATTTTGTGTAGCTGCAAGCAACAGTCTTATCTATCATGGTGATTTGGCATGGCTAACTGGACATTAACCCTTTTGTTACTGTATTTATTTTGAGATGCTCTGTGTTTCTTTCAATTAATTTTAAATATAACAAAGAATTTAGTAAAATAACCTAGTTGTCATTAAGCTGGTGTTAGGAACATAAATTGTGACTAAGGTTTGGTGGAAGATTTTAATTCAAAACTTATGAAAACAAGTCATTTGTACTACAGAGCCAGAGCCGGTTTCAGCTGGGTTGGTAACGAAAGGGTTAAACTTGTTTTGGTGATGGCATTTTTGTCAACAGTACTTTTTGGCACTGCATGCGTAGAAATATATATATACAGATAGAGAGAGGGACACAAATGACAGGTTTGTTATCAACTAGAATAAAAGCAAAATTTTCACAGAGCCAAAAGATTTCGAGGACAAAACATCTGATGTCAAATAAATTAGTGTTGAATCATTGAGGCCAAAATGTCTCACACTTCATCTAACATGAGTTGATAATGAGAGATGGCATTCCAGCAATTCAACCATAACCAACTAATGGGCACTCTGCTGGTTATGATGACGAGAGTTCCAGTTGATCTGCTTGTGAAATTAACATGTAAGTGGCTTAGCACTCCACAGGTATGTGTACACTTAATATAGTTCTCAGGGAAATTTGGTGTGACACAGAGTGTGACAAGGCTGACCCTTTGAAATACAGGTACTAATGGGTCTTGCTCAAGGATATAATGCATTGCTGAGAATTGAACTCACAACTGTATGATCATGAGCTGAATACCCTAACCACTAAGCCATGCACCTTCACATAATCAACTACATACATTAAAAATATACATATTCCCTAACAGACATCTTTGTTTTTTTCCTTGTGGATAATTCATATAACTTTTTATTTATTAATATTTTTCACTTAAATACTTCATTAACAGACACTGTTGATGGGCACATCCCCTCCAGCAGATAGGGATATCCTATCATGAGATGTGTATTCTTTAAAATAATTTGTTTTCATTAATTTTTGGCAGACTCCTTTGCATTTATGTGTGAAAATGAATTATAGTAAGGGTGTGAGGAAGTTAATAAAGATGGGTGCTGACATGAACTTGTCTGATGGCAAAGGAAATTCTGCTGTTCATTTAGCAGTTTCCTATTCACACTTTGAATGCTTTGATGTTATACTAAAGACATGTTCTTCTATGGAAAATTGTAAACCAAATTTAGATTCCCATAATTATGAAGGTAAGTGTTTCTGGATTAAATGCAATTTCATTTTCTGTTCTGTATGTTAGATGTAAAATGTGTCATTATGTTAGGTACCTTTATAAATCAGCTGCAATTTTATTATAAAAGAAATTAGTGCTTATGTCTTTATCTTCATACAAAAAAAAAGCACCCTAAATTCTGATCTAAAAATTAAAACTGATTTTTTTTATAAAGTAAAACTTTGAAGGATGTAACAAATTTTAAAGAAAGACAGGGCACTAATTATTTTAAAGAACTAAAAAGCATTTAGTTATAAACCAATTGATTGAAAAAGTTGAATTCATTAAAAGAAAACAAATGTTTGTCATTTCTATATTAAAATTAAAATATGAGTTTATGTTTGTACCTTTAACTAAATTTAATAGATACCAACATTCATTTAACAAACAATAAAATCTCATGTTTTTTGTTTTGTTTCATTATTGTTGTTCAAAACTTTCTGGTGTCATTAAATTAAGCCCTGTTCTTAGGAGTATATTTCAAGGTTCATAATTATACATTTTTTAAAATGATATATTAACTTAAGTGGTTCTGAATGAAGGTTTGAGGCCAATGATTTTAAAGCTGAATTTTCTTCCTATTCATAACCATGTGCAAGTAGTATGTAAGTTGAATGTAACTGATGTAAATAAAGAAATACTATTAAACACTGAAATGTGGACAGTGGATTGTCAGAATCATTAGAGCACTGGACAAAATACTTAATGGTTCTGGCCCTTTATGTTCTGAGTTCAAATCCCACTGAGATCAGTTTCACCTTTCACCCTTCCAGGGTTGATAAAACATAGTACCAGTCAAAAACTGCAATCAATTTAAATGACCACCAACTTTCTATCCTTGTGCCTAGGTCAGAAACTATTATTGTACTCTGTAATGTCACTGGTTAATTAGTAACTGTTATACTTAACCATTGCAATATTCTAGGTATACTACTAATAATTATTTTAATTCTTTCTTTATTTTATATTTAATCAGAATTTAGTTTGTTGTAGTTTTAAAAGAAATCTAGAATATTGAAAAGCTCGCACAATAGTATTTTAGCTGAATTAATATTTGGAGAAAATTTAGATCTATTCAAAAGTTTGTTGTGAAAAAATAAAGATTTTGTAAATCTTTATTTGCCCTGGATATCACTCAGTTTCCTGTAGGATTTATCTTCAGGCAAATTGTTTTGTGCAATTCTTAAAAGAACAAAGTGTTTATTGAAAGTAATTACACTGTACTTGACAGATGGCTTAGTTTCTAAACTCATTACAACTTTAGTCTTCAAAGCCAGTGAAGAACATAGTTGCAAATGAAGCTTCAACATAGGCTTGGCGGTATGGTAATAAGCTAGCTTCTCAACCACATGGTTCCAGGTTCAGTCCCCAAAGCCTTGTGAGTGGATTTGGTAGATGGAAACTGAAAAAGCTCATCGTGTATATATATGTGTATATATATATATATATATATATATATATATATATATGTAGTTCAAAACAGTTTGATTTGGATTCTATGCTACTTCAAGCTTCGAAGCCTCTAACAGAGCCTACATACATAAACACATCCATACACTCACATATTGCACATGTACTCGTGCACACAAGCTCATATACCTACATGCCCCATTGACCCTACACCTGGATGCACTGTTGCCACCAATTTTCTGTCCAACCACATGACCAAGAAACTCCTTTTCCTCATGTAACTGCTGTCAATTTCTTAGCAATACTGTGACCTCATGTGACCTTCCTTGACCAATTGCAGCCCATCTACTGGTAGCCATCTTGAACTTTCTGTACCTCCCCACTCATTCAGATTTCCACCGGCTTTAGGAGAGGCTATGTTAGGGGCTTCAAAACTTGAAATAGCACAGACTCTGAATCAAACTGTTTTGAACAATACATGTAACTCCAAATAACTGTGTTGAGTGCTTTTGTTTGTCCACTCATATATATACATACATATATATATATATCTTTATGTGTGTGTCTTTGCATCTAGTTGTCAATCAGTGTTGATGTGTTTGTGTCCCCATAACTTGCGGTTCAGCAAAAAAAGAAAAAAACAACTGATAGAATACCAGGATTTTAAAAAAAATAAGTACTGGAGTTGATTCATTTGGCTAAAAAAATTCAAGGTGGTGCCCCAGCATGACCACAGTCTCACGACTGAAACAAGTAAAAGATAAAATATAGCATCCAAAGTTATAAAACCTTATACTTTACTACTGAGCCATTACCTATCTACTTTTGGAGTTGAAATCTAAAGCAATCTATATAAAAAATATTCATTTAGTGTTATTGCAGTAGTATGGGAACCTGCATATTGTTCAAACTAAGAAATAGAATGATAAGCATCCGTGGTTCCAACTATATAGAATCATCTTTATCTCTGTCTTTCTCTCTTCATCAATTCCATTATTCTGTCTCTTTCTCTTCCCACCTTTCTCTCCATTCACCATTTTCAACATCAATGCAACTGCTGACACCTTTGTCACCATTTATGCCATAACTATCTCCTGTTTGCTTCTTACTCTATTTGAGTCACTTCCCTTGCTTATACAAAAGGTGAGTAAGTAATATACTATTGTAGTAATATATATAAACTAGCAGTATCACCCGGTGTTGCTCGGGTTTGTAAGGGAAATAACTATATAAGCATTTTTAGAGAGTTACTTCCCTTATATAACCCGAGCAAAAATCATTAAAAATGCGGAAAAATGATGGTAAATTTTTTAGACGCGTGCTAATACACAGAAGGGCTCGATATGAATGACGACTATAAGATACCCACTTTTGGTTAAACTGCACCGCAAAATGTGGGAGTAGTTAGGAATCTAAATCGGAGGAGACAGAGTCTCACACACACAGCTTCAATTTTATATATAAAGATTTGATATTTAAGAGAATATACATTTAATCAAAATACTAAACAAGATTTCCAGCTAGTAATGTAATGTTAGTTATGCATTATAAAGTTATCAGATGACACAGAAATGTTTTTTTTTTAAACTTTTAAAATTTTATTTTTGGCAATACAGTGTTTATTATATATTTTTAACAATTTTTATTTGACATATCAACCTCACTAATTTTAAAAAATTTATATACAGGTTTAACACCCCTGCATACATCTGTCCAAAAGCAGAACATTGAAATGGTCAGGAAACTTTTAAAAGCTGGGGCTGATCCAGATAGTAAGGTAATCTAAAATGCTTTTCCTTTTCTCTTGTGAATTTTTTGAATTTCCATATTTTTATGCCATTATCTATTATAAATTCTAATCTTAATTATTAATTTGAAATAGTTTCTTACTTATTCCTTTCTTATTTTGATTTTCAAGTATTTTATAATTAGAATCTTATTCTGACAATAACCTCTGTCTGTGAAGCAGAAATACTGTTTTCAGCTCCTTTGATTGTTTTTAGTAATGTTTAACTAAAGTTACATGCAATATTTGTGGTAAATTTTAAACTTATAATCTACAAGTAGGTTTATTCTGCTCTTTGTAAAATGAGCTTTAATTTGTAAAGCATTTAGGTTGTACTTGTTAAAATATTTTTCAAGGATATCAAACCTCTATTTAACATTTTAGTTAAAGCATGTGGCCTAGTGGTTTTGATTTTGGTCATTAAATTATGGATTTGATCATAGGCTGGGCAGCTTATTATATCCTTCAGCAAAGTATGTCATTTCACGATGATCCATTCTACTCAGCTGATAATGAATATCAGCCTAGTGCTGGTATAGCCTCCTCTCCTTCCAGCTGTCTCATCCTCAATGTTCCACTGAGTCAGATAATAAAAGGGCCAAAGGATTACCAGGTCATACTCTCTTGATAGTCATGGTTATAGTTTTTTTTATTCATACTGTATTAACATACACTTTGCAGTACAGTGTATTTGAATAGAACTACAACTATTTTGTTGTGTATTGTTGCTAACATCTAATCCTTTTACTTCACAATTCAACTGCTAAGAATAGAAACAGTAGTGAGAAGTAAAACCTTATATCAATGATCAAATTTCAGAAACTACCTAAACCTTTGTAATATGGAAAAGTTAATTTGAGAAAAAAATTAAGTTTTAACTAAAACTTGTATCTGTGTAAAAAAAAAAATTTAGTCTCAGATTTTTATATGAATATTTCTTATTCCCCTATCCAAAGTACAAATAAAACAGCACACAACCAGAGAAACATCAGAAGTTTATATTTTATAAGAAAGCATCATCATCATCATGGAAAGCGGACGTTAAACGATGATGATGATGATGATGATTTCTTATAAAATATAAACTTCTGATGTTTCTCTGGTTGTGTGCTGTTTTATTTGTACTTTGGATAGGGATATCTTCGAGTATTTCATAAATTCTTTAATTTTTTTATTTTCATAATTATATATATTACTAATTCATTATAAAAGAAAACTTGAAATAAATATCTTCATAAATCCCCTGGAGATGAAGCCTATTGATGTTGATCAACTGGAGAAGATGGAATCATTTTTATGAGATGCATAACGAATAAAGGTGTTATCAAAATTTTGTAAAAATGATTAGAATATCAATAGTCATGGAAAAGTATATATATTCCTGAAGAGATCAATCCTGTCCTCTCTTTTGGCTAAAACGGTGAGATGTGAGATAAACTCACTTGTTTTATAAAGGTTCTAAATGCTATATCATGTTTTCTTGACCTGGAAGCTTACTTTTAAACAATGTTTGGAATAGTTAATCAGGCATTATTTCACAATGTAAGTCACAGAAACATAGGAATTTGTTAGCATTCACTTATGAAACAATCAGAAAGTAGATTTATTTGTGATAAGGTGCAGCTTTTTGCTCCAATTTTGTCTTGAGTTTCTAAGGAACAAAACAAACAGATAAAAAAATGAGTTGGTCATAAGTTTATTTGTCATTGAGAGTAAGAGAAAAAAAATATTTTCATTTTTTACTTTCTTTTAAATGTCAGTGTGAATTATATCATATGGCATTTTTTAATTACAACTTTAAAATCCCTGTGTTTTCAATATATATGTTGCATGCATTTTGCTTAACGATTTGTAATTGTAACGAAATTTGACATTGATAACATTAGGGAAGTAAATCCTTATGCAATATCATTGATAGATAAGAGTATATCGCTATTATCTTATCTGTCCTTTGTAAATAAGATGATGCATAACATTTATTACTTATTTTTAATATTTGAAATCTAACCCCCAAAACCAAAAGAACTGCACAGAAATGTAGACTCTTGAATTTTCAGACTAGAATTTGCAATTTGGCACTAATAGTTCTGAATCAATAAAAATATTGTTTTTTTTTTCACTTTAACGAAGATAAATTAGTGAAAAGTAAATATCAACTATTGCTTTGGATTGACCAATGACATTAGCTTATGAGTAGATGGAAACTGCAAAAGTTTGTCTTTACACACACACGTGCATGTGTGAGTATCTGTTTTTATATATTCACTGGTTTAAAAATTGGCATTGTTTATATTGTGTTCCTCTATGCATTGTTACTGAACAGTTCAACATAATAGAGATCAATAAAATATGTACTATGCTGAAATATATACTGGTTTGATATGATTGACTACATCCCTTGAACATGTCACTCCAACATTGCTGCAGCCCAATGACTTCATTAATTTATTTGAAAGGTTCCTCCCCTCAGCTGATCAGATCATTTGAATACAAGCCTGTCAAGTGAAAGTTTGTATTAAGTTAGCATTGCTGTACTGTGTTTCTATTAACTGCAAGGCATAGCATCAATACAGAATTCAATTTTCTTATTTTGTATCTTTTACTTGTTTCAGTCATTGGACTGCTTCCATGCTGGTGCATTGCTTTGCTTTGAAGGATTTAGCCAAACAAATTAACTCCAGTACTTATTTTTTAAAGTCCGGTACTTATTCTACTGGTGACTTTTATGAAACTGCTAAGTTATGATAATGTAAACAAATCAGCATTTATCAAGCGTTTCAGTGGTGGACACACACACACACACACACACTCTCTTTCTCTCTCTCTCTTTAAAAGTTAAAAGCTTCAATGTACTTTGCTTATTTTGTAGGATGTGTATAGGAAGCAATTTCATTGTTTAATTAATTTTGCTTCTTTTTCTTCCTTTCTTCTTTTTATAAAATAAAAGGATTACAAGAGTGGCCGGACACCTTTATTCTTTGCTGTTGAAAACAAAAATGAAGACATTATAAAATTATTGCTAGAGAATAAAGCTTCCATTGACATTCAAAATTTTGCTGGACATACTCCTTTTCTTGTCGCTAATGGTCGTAAATACCCAGAAATTTGTAAGTTATTAGTTGATCAGGGAGCAGATTCTCATGGAATGACATTTGATGATTTGGCCTGCAACTACAAGGTATGTTACTTTAATATCTTTTGAACTACAATAATTTTTATTTTGAATTTATTATTATTTTCCTACTGCTTTCTTATATGTAGCATTTTGCCACAAAATTCATTAAGATTGTAATTATGGTAACTTAGTCATTTAATTTCAAAACTGGTAGAGCTTCCTAAAACTAATCATTCTTGCTACCTGTTACTTCTGCTAAATTAAATTATTTTTGTTAGAATCAATTGAGATTCTCTGAGGCTGATCATTTTTAATCTAAGTCACACTTCAATGCTGTTAATATTTAGAGATAAATGTTGCTTAATACACATCCTGATTTATAAACAATAACAAAAAAAGATGTATAGACAAATAAAAAAATGCCTTATATAGACAAAGACAGAGGTATCTTATATGTGAGATGGAGTGACAATATAAATTTTTTATGCTATTGTTTGGAAGTAGTGTTTGTGTAACTTATAGTATATAAATTTAATGACTATAAAGAAATAAAGAATGAATGATATAGAATATCAGCATATAGAATAATCATGAGTAGATTATTGACATTATATCAAGAAATATCTATGTCTATAATGTAATTATAATTTTATTACTTTTGAAATTTGCTATTCATATATTTAAATTTTTTTTCACTGTGTAATAATATTTTCTGTTTATTTTCTATACTTATGTTTAAAATGATTTCCAAATTAATTATTTCAGACATCAAATATAAAGTATCAGTTGAAAAATAAATTAGTAGCCAACCAGTCCAGTTAAAATCATAACTGAAAATTTTATGGCTATCTTGAGAATGGTTCTTTCAAGGAAAATTTGGGAAGTTATCAGACCCAGCTTGAAATTTTGGTTAGTGCTTTCCTCATCATTTTCTGAAACAGGCTGAAGATACGCAGAAGGTTTACAATTTTTGTTATTGTTTTTCTGTTTTAAATAATTAATATCATTGATTCATCATGTCATATCTTTGGCATTAGATAGGATAATTTAAATAAAAAATTGGTAAAATATTGCCAAAAATGATTGTAAAGCAGAGAAAGAAAATAGAAAATCTGGTTGGAAGTAGGTGAATGAAATCATATGCAAGAGCTTTGGGTTTCATAAAGGGGATAATACAAATTTGTCATGAATGGAAACCTGTTGCATTGTAGACCTCTCTCTGCAATCGTAGAAAAACAGATGTTAAATCAATAAAGATGACATACTATGCTTTATCATCTAGGGGCTAATCATGATTTAGCATCCAACAGATGTTTGTTGTCTATACCAGATTGTTTTTCTCCAAAGAGTTGTAGCTTCCCATTGTCTTAGATGTTGCTACAGTTATTGATGTTATATATTTTATTGGATGTAGCATGGGTGACAGAGTAAAGTAAGGGATATCTCTAAAGTGCCTATAAACTTTAGGGACTGCAATCTTTATATTTGGGCTTTCTATTTTATCATTTTAAGATTGCTTGCAGATGGTTGAATGAATTTTTCAGCATTTGAGGTGTTGTCTGTGCCTCTTCAAAGCAGAAATATACAAAGAAACAAACCACATAGATATCAATCCTTTCATAGGTTTGTGTCATCGTGTTTATTTAAGAACTTTTTATGTAAGTAATACTTTTTAATTGATGGAAGTCTTTCTTCACATAATATGACCATATATTTTATCTTTTATCTTCTACTTGTTTCAGTCATTAGACTGTGGCTATGCTGGGCCACACCACCTTGAAGAAATTTTAGTTGAACGAATCAACACCAATGCTTTTTTTATTTTTTAAGCTTGTTACTTATTCTATTGGTCTCTTTTGCCTAACTGCTTAGTTATGGCGAGGTAAAAACACCAACACCAGTTGTCAAGTGGTGGTGGAGGACAAACACAGGCTTAAAGATAGATAGATAAATACAGTTAGGCTTGATACATATATGTGGAGCACAAAATAACAGAGTATAAAATAAAGAAGAAATATATATATATAAATTATGTAATGTCTTGACAGTTGTTTCAAGAGGTCTAGAGTTATGTAATAACTATCATTCACAAGCGGTATGTGCATAATGTTATAGATATGCAACCAAAGACAAGTCCAGATGAGATTATTGCAGTGAGTCTAGCCTCCCTTTTCAAGGGAAAACTGGAAAATGCAAATCATCTGATAGTGCTTACAAATATAAAGGTTCAAATAGAAGAGAGAGAGAGAGTAGATGGAAATAGTGAGATGGAGGAGGTATGTAAGAGGCAAGATAAGAAGAACAGCCCCAAAGGAGGCCATTCTTATTGTAATAACTTTGTCTGAAGTTGTCACTGGTTGCATACCTATGACATTATACACATATCGCTTGTGAATTCTGGTTATTATATAATTCTGAGCTTCTTGAAACAGCTGTCAAGAAAAGACATTACATAATTTTTCATTATGTATATTTTCTTTATTTACAATCTGTATTTTGTGCTTCATGTAAATATATGTATCAATATATGTGTGTATATATGCGTATATATATGTGTATATATATATGTGTGTATATATATGTGTGTGTATATATGTATATATATATGTGTGTATATATATATATATATATATATATATATATAAATGTATATGTGTGTGTGTAATATATATATATATATATAAAATATCAGAAGTGGCTGTGTGGTAAGTAGCTTGCTTACCAACCACATGGTTATGGATTCAGTTCCATTGCGTGGCACCTTGGACAAGTGTCTTCTACTATATCCTAGGGCCAACCAAAGCCTTGTGAGTGGATTTGGTAGACAGAAACTGAAAGAAGCCCGTCGTATATATGTATATATGTGTGTGTCTGTGTTTGTCCCCCCCAACATCACTTGACAACCGATGCTGGTGTGTTTACGTCTGTCTTTGGCCACTTTAACTTTTGGAAATTTCTACTAATTGCCAATTTATAAGTGGATGCTTTGCATTGCATTTTTTACAGATGAACCATTGGCCCTTTTGGAGTCATTTCCATACCTAATCATTATATTTTGTAGTAGAGGTTCTGAACGAGAGGGAAAGATGTGAGACGACCACCAAAAATGGCTGTGCAGAAGTTTTTGGTATCTGGAAGTATTCTGACAAATTCTCGCCACAGGTCATGTGCAACATAACAGTGTCTGGCTGATGAAGATGTTACCATATTGAAAGATTGGCCAGCTCAGAGCCGTGACTTAAAATATCATCGAGCAAATGTGGACAGAACTTAAGAGAAGTGTTCATGAGAAGAATCCATGAAGAGTTGTGGAGCTCAGCCATAGAGAATGGTATCCCATACATGTGAAGATGGTGAAGGATTTGCATGCAACTCTTCCCAGGCACATTGAAACAATTATTCAATTTAAGGGAAGCCACATGAAATATAAACAATGTACAGTAATTTCTTGAAATGAATATTATGTAATAAATTTTCATTATAGGCATTTTTCTGTTTTAAAACACTATCTTGATTGGTTTATGTGAGATGGCTGGAAACTTTTGCATGGCCATCTTTGCCTCTCATTCAGAATCCCTACTACAAAATATAATGATTAGGTATAGAAATGACTTCAACAGAGCCAATGTTTCATCTTTAAAAAACACAATGTGAAACATCCACTTATAAATTGGCTATTAGTAGAAATTTACAATAGTTTAAAGTGGCCGAAAAACCATAAAAGTCACGAGGTATGAGAGGTGATTATACATTTATTTAATCATCTTTAAGATAACCACTGTTTCGCAACCTTCTACATGTAGAATTAATTTCAGTGTTGAAGAAATTATGCTTTCATGTTTGCATTAATAATTTTATGGTATATGTACACCTCATGAAATAATTTTATTGATTGAATCTTCTGGATTTTAGTTGCATGGGCACTCTACATTATATTTCTCAGTATTAGATTAGTAAGTGAACTTTTAGCTGAGTCCATAAATGAGGCTTTCTGTGATAGCCGTGCAATTCTCTGAATCCATATCTTATACTACTAATTTACACACACACACACACACACACACACACACATATGTATATATACATACATACAGTAATTCCTCGACTATCGCAGGCATTACATTCCAAAATCCCTCGCGATAGGTGAAAATCTGCAAAGTAGAAACTGTACTGTACTATATATTTTTAAAAATTATCTTTATAATTTGTATATATTTATTTTATTATAGATGCAAAACATCACCACAGAGGAATTGATGTAAGCTTAAATAATAAACCACAATAGGTGAACCATGATATGAGGGATTACTGTATATATATATGTATACACATACATATACATGCACATATGCACATATATGTATATATGCATTTATATACATAGTATGTGTATGTGTTTGTGTGTCTATGTGTGTATACACACACACATACAAACACGTACATGTATAGAAAACCGTTATTTTATCCCACATGGGTAGAAATTAAAAAAAAAAGTTGAAAATGTACTGAGATTTGTTTAGATTTTTTACTTTAAAATTTTTTGAGACTGAACCAGTTTCACAGATTTCTCTGATTTTTGAAAGTTGAGATAGAAAGATATGGAGCTATGCTGCACTATCTTTCTTCTGATTGGAATTCAAAATTCTCTTGTTTTTATAGAGAGAATATGGCTCAAATTAGTAAATGTTTTGGATATGATTTGATTGACTGAGGATGATCATGTGATTAGCTTTAGAAGTTTTTGTAAGTTACCCTATCCATTCTTTAATATCATGTAACAATATGTTTGGTGCAGTAAGTTAAAGCTGCCACAGCTGAGTGAACAGTTTGGGACTCTCACTAGACATGTTCTTTCAGCTTTAATGAGCCTTAATTTTCAGTGCAAAAAATATAGTCACATGATATTAACACATGGATGTAGTGGGGCCCCTGCAAAAATTTCCAAAGTTAATCATGTAATCATACTCTACCACAATTGACAGATTAAATTCAGACAGCCTTGATTGTTTTGGACTGTCACTAGACATGTTCAGTCAACTGTGACAGCTTGAACTTACTGTGCCAAACATATTGTCACAAAAATTTCTAAATCTAATCATGTGATCATCCTCAGCCAATCAAATAGTATCCAAAACAGATACTAATTTGAGCCATGTTCTCTCTACAAAAACGAGAGAATTTTGAACTCAAATCTGAAGCCAGACACTTGCAGCATCACTCCACATCTTACTATTTCAACTTTCGAAAATCGGAGAAGTCTGTGAAAACAGTAAAATTTTAAAAAATCTAAACAAATCCCAGTGTATTTTCAACTTCTTTTTTACACACACACACACACACACACACACACACACACACACACACACAAACAAACAAACAAACAAACAAACACGAATGTATATACAGTGAGCTCATGATTTTTGTATATGTCCTTTACAAAACTATTGTAGGATTCCATGTTTAACATGTCACCACCACCATACCATGTAATACATTTGACGGCTACATGTTTCACAAGTAAACTAATGTTAATATACTTAGAACATGTCTTACCAAAAAGGCAATGAGAAATAAATATGTGGCATGATAAAGTTGAAATTAATCAATGATCTAACATTATTTTTTTCCAGGAAACAACTCAGCACATGTTTTGGTTTTATTTTGATCTTATCAGCAAAATAGTGATGAATGAATCATTAAGTAAATGTACAAAATTGTATATCTATTTGCATAGTTTAGAAAATAAGTGATTCAGAGACACAATTTTATAGAAATGGTGAACAAATATGAATAAGAAGGTAATTCCCGGTGTATTTCATACAGTTTTGTGAATGTGTATATTATTACTTCCACCTTAGCAAGGGTGGAGGTATTGTTTTCAGTCACGTTTGTTTGTTTGTCCGTGGACAAGATATCTCAAGAACTGTTGGATGGGTTCGGATGAAACTTTCAGGGATGTTTGAACTTGTGACTGGCATAAACTGATTGGATTTTGGGATCGATCTGGTACCAGACAAGGATTCTGGATTATTTGTTATATTTACTTTTCATGATTACGATCTTACATTAACTTTCAAGTCTTTCTTAATTGTCTCCCTTTAGGCTGTAACTATTTCGAATGGTGAATTTGTTAACTTTGGCTTGTATTAGATAAGGATAAACTATTTATTACTGTCACTAAATTTTCTACAGCCACCTTCACATTCAATGTGCTCTCTGAGTGCTCTTGTTACTACTACTACTACTACTACTACTACCACCACTACCGCCGCCACCACCACCACCACCAGCTGGAATAGTGAAAATTTCACAGAAAGCAAAAAATGTAAGCATCTGTAAATTGTGTACTGGTACCATGAGAAAGGTTTCTATATGGTGACACTTACAGAATATAGAAAGAAGTGTAAAACTGATAACTATATGATCCAACCAAAATATCTCAGTTACACAAACATAATTACTATTTAGCCTTAAAATACATCATACATATTCAAAGAACCTTCTTGGTTTAGTGGTACAGAACATTCTTCTGGTATTCTTTTATTCTTTTACTTGTTTCAGTCATTTGATGGTGGCCATGCTGGAGCACCACCCTTTAGTGGAAAAAAATAGATCCCTGGACTTATTCCTTGTAAGTCTGGTGCTTATTCTATCAGTCTCTTCTGCCGAACAGCTAAGTTATGGGGACACAAATACACCAACATCAGTTGTCAAGTAATGGTGGTGGGAGGACAAACATATACACACACATGACAGGCTTCTTTCAGTTTTTGTCTACCAAATTCACTCACGAGGCTTTGGTTGGCTTGAAGCTACAGTAGAAGACACTCTTTAAAGTATAGAGTTGATTTTCGTGTAGCCATCTGTTGGCAACTTTTCTCCCCCACCCATTTTGTATAAGTATTACCCATTTTCTGGGCTCTTTTCACAGTTATACCCCATTTGAAATTTGCAATAGATTTTGTATGAAAAAAAAAGGAAAGAGAGGCAGCTTATTTGTAGTTTGTAAAGAAAAAGTTAAACATGCCTGAAAAAGAAAAACATGGTCTTTCCTCCCAACTAAAAGACATGAAGAACTATGAAAGAAGGTGAATAAGTACTGGAGGTGGGGCAAAGAAGAGAGAACTAACACTTGATCCTTCTAGTACTCCCAGAATAAAAATGTAAACACCTGAAAGACTTCCCCACTATTCGTTACTAAATTTCTTTTCCTCTTCTTCATTGTTAAAATTAAAGTAGCTAGAAAAGTTCGATCATATTTCAGTCTAATTGTCATTTTAAATGACTGATGCTTTCCTTTCTTTGTCTCTATCGCTTAACTCCTTTTCTCTACGGTTAAGAGAGTGAAGGTGCAAGGCTCAGTGGTTAGGGGTATTCGGCCCATGATTGTAAAGTCATGAATATGATTCCCTGTGGTGCGCTGTGTTCTTGAGCAAGGTACTCCACCTTGCTGCCGTCCACTCAGCTGGCAAAAATAAGTTGTAGCTGTAATTCAAAGGGGCCAGCCTTGTCACATTCTTATGAGGCTGAATCTCCCAGAGAACTACATTATGGTGTGCATGTCTGTGAAGTACTCAGCCACTTGAGTGCTAATTTTACGAGGAGGCTGCCCCATTGATCAGATAAACAGGAACCTCATCGTCATAACTGACAGAGTGCCATTTTTTAAAAAGAGTGAAAGAAAAGGAAATGTTCTGTATCGTAAGGCAAAAATGTCATGTGTTTAGTATAAGCAGTGAAAGCTAAGATGAAATAATTGCTATTCCATTGTGTTTTCACCCTTGACTCACGCTCAGTTTGATAACAGCAGTGTGCTCATCTGTATTTATCTGGGGGCTTGGCATTAAGATCAGTGAGACCCACAAATGCCACTGTTAGGACCAGATTAACACTCAAAGTGACCCTAACGAATAAAAAGATGTTCCTGCTCCTATATAGGATCTTTTTTCATTTTCTTCCAACCACTTGAAGGTTTATCTTGCTGCAATCCACTCAGCTGTAATTCAAAGGGGCCAACCTTGTCATATTCTGTGTGAAACTGAATCTCCCTGAGAACTACATTAATGGTATGCACGTCTGTGGACTACTCAGCCACTTGCGAGTTAATTTTATCCTCGTGTGGTAATGAAAAGTGAAAGTGACATCCAATATTTGCTGTAGTTGTCTTTGATTTAACAATGTGTCTATTTATCTATATATCAACTTGTTTTGGATCTATGTATCTACTGTCTCTCTCACTTCCTCTGTGTCCCTCCTCTCTCCTGCTTTTAATTTAACAATGTGTATATGTATCTGTGTATCAACTTTTCTTGCGATGTGATAAACATTTAAAGACACAAAACAAATGCTCCTCTCCCTCACTCTCTTTCTCTCACTTCCTCTGTCCTCCTCTCTCCCATTTTACCACTCACTTCTTCCTTTGAGGTAAGTGTGACACACACCACAAGTACGGGCATACAAAAACAAGTTGTCGTATTAATATTATTGATTATTATTATTATTATTGTTTGTTATAATTCTTGCTATTAGTAAAATTGCTCACACTTTCTACTTGAAACTTGAAAAATCATGTGGCCTCAACTCCACTGCTCTGTATTTTGCAAAGAGGTGAAAAAAAAATTAGTATAATAAAATTGTAACTCATTTTTAAGCCTATTCAACAAGTGACATGAAAACTACTGCAACAGTGATCAAAATCAGGATGTGAAACTTATGAAGCCAAGAGGTTACTACTCACCAAAATTATAAATATTAATATTTTATTCTACAGAGTTTGAGACATTTTATTTGAGACAAATCAAATGGATAACTAAGTAATGTAAGTTGAGTTAATAATAATAATAATAATAATAATAATAACAATGACAACAACAACAGGAATAGTCCTTTTTACTATAGACACAAGGCCTGAAATTTTGGAGTAGTGGGCAACATAATTGCATAAACCTCAGTACTCAACTGGTACTTATTTTATCTACCTTGAAAGGGGTAAAAGGCAGAATTTGATCCTAGAATGTAAAGACAAAAAAAAAATACTGCAAAGCATTTTGTCCTGGTATGCTAATTTTATAATTTTTATAATTATATCATCGACCCTGAAAGGATGAAAGGCAAAGTCAAATTCCACTGAGATCAACTTTGCCTTTCACCCTTTCAGGGTTGCTGAAATAAGTACCAGTTATACACTGGGGGTCAATGTAATTGATTTACCCCTCCCCCAAATTTCAGGCCTTGTGCCTATAGTAGAAAGGATTATTATTATTATAATAATAATGGTTTCAAGTTTTGGCCTATGGTCAGCAAGTTCAGTGGAGGGAGTGAGTCAATTACATTGACCCTGTAAGGATGAAAGGCCAAGTTGACCTTGGTGGAGTTACCTCAATCCTTTCTGTATTAACCAAAATGAAGTAGATTGACAAATTTATTTTTATGAACCAGTTGAAGTCACAAAAGATGTCGAAGTATTGTTCACTAGATAACAATGGCACTCTTCTTTTAATTTTGATTTAATGATAATAATAATAACAATAATAATGATAATAATAAAAATAATAATCCTTTCTATTATAGGCACAAGACCTGAAAGTTTGGTGGAGGGGTAGTCGATTACATTGACCCCAGTATTCAACTGGTATTTATTTTTCTGACCCCAAAAGGATGAAAGGCAAAGTTAACCTTGATGGAATTTGAACTCAGAACATGGAAACAGACGAAATACCACAAAGCATTTCACCTGGCATGCTAATGATTCTGCCAGCTCGCCAATAATAATAATAATAATGGCTATATAGTCCTATTATTGGACAGTCTTAGAGACACAGTCCTATTACTGAAGATGCTATAGTTATAGGATTGGAACTGGATTTATCTTGTTTTAGGATTAATGTGATCTTTGTGAGTTTATTTTTCTTACTTGATGAAAATTTGAGAGAACTGATTATTACACTTGACTTGTGATCTCAGTTCTATCGAAGCTCCAACAACATTTTGAATAAAATTCGAAAGTAACATTCTACTATGTAAATAAGAAAACTAACTCACTAAGATCATGTTAATCCCCAAACAAGTCAGCAATGATAGTCAAAAGTGCACACATAGGACACAGGCTAAAACACATGAACAAAGACAAAACAGTGAAAAAGGTAATGAAAAATGTTGTATAGCCACATCAGGAATAATGCTGAAATTTTAGGAAGCATGGTATTTCTGAAGGATACGGTGTCTTGACAATGAATAACTGATGCAGATAGTTTATTGTGGGATTCATCAATTCTGAGCATGAAAAAATGTTTCCAAAAATCATGGGTGCTGCACTGTTTTCTGATTTTATAAGCATGTCCACAGATGATAGAGATATTGAATTAAGAAAAAGGTGACCAAAGTTATTGTTGGAAAGATGGTGATTAATCTTGTGGGCTTCTACTAAATCAGCTGCTGGATGTTGAAGCGTTAGTGTTTTAACCCTTTCGTTACTGTATTTATTTTAAGATGCTCTGTGTTTCTTTCAGTTATTTTAAATATAACAAAGAATTTAGTAAAATAACTTAGTTATCATTAAGCTAGTGTTAGGAACATAAATTGTGACTAAGGCTTGGTGGAATATTTTAATTCAAAACTTATGAAATCAAGACATTTGTACTACAGAACCAGAGCCGGTTTCAGCCGGGTTGGTAACGAAAGGGTTAATGGCTAGAAAAGCAAGATGTTCAAGATATGGTAAGTAACTGATAGAGAGTATTCATGTGATTGCATGTCTCTGAACAGCTTCTGGTAGATTGTTATTCTGGATAAAATGGGAGTTGCAGACTGGAGATGCAAACTCTAAATGTGGATGTACCATAGCTATATATAGCTGGTAAGCAGCTAACAATGGTCTTACTGAATGAGGCTATGATATTTTCTGCTTTCTTCAATGATTTAAAAATTTGGTGTGTCCAACATAGATCATTGTTAATAATAATGTCTAAGTTATGCTCACCAGCAAACTTAAGGTTGGTCTTGTGGGGAGGGAGCAGATAAATTTCAGGTCTTCCTCGTAAAATATATAGTGGTGCACTGGTCTACAGTCAGCAGTCCATTATTGCATTGTGTCCCTGTCAGATTAGATGAAAGATCTATAATGTATAGGATTTAAAAAAATATTTTTAGGGTACTGCTTAATGAGGTTTGTATATTTTATGCAGTAACATGCTTGAAATTGGCATCTATTTCATTAATGCAACAGGAGACACTAGATGTCATTGTATAGAATGCAGAATGTTGCGATAGTACCCAAACTACTTCTTTTCAATTGATAGCGAAGGACTACAATTAGTTATAAAGCTTAGTCTTCACACTCACTACAGAGAGATCACCATAAGTCGTTTGTTTCAAAGTTACTAAATTATGACAGACACAACACAGAATTCTTGCTGGTAGCAACAAAACTTCTAAAATGGATGAAGAAAACTGGTTGGATCAACATTCAACCATTGCTTTGGTACAATGGTAGAACATTAGTCATATCTACAGAAGATGTGGGTTTGAGTCTTGTGTATAGGCTTTGGCTTTTTTATCCAAGGGGTTTTTAACCTAATATTAACATACTATATTTATAGCTTTAGCTAGTTTGAGTTCTACCATTAGAAACAAATATTTCATATATATATGTTTAAGTCACAATATATGGATTCAACTAATCCAGTGGTATTCATAAAAAAAACCTTATCTTTGCATATGAAACAATTTGTTGTGATATATGAATTTTCCAATGGTTAAATAAATTTCCTCATACATTTTCTTTTGTCATTTATAACATACACACACACACATACATGTATGTATATATATATATATATATATATATATATATGTATACATGTATGGCCATATCACCAAATTGTCCACTGGCTTTGTGCCTTTGAAGAATTGTGAAATGACAACCCCTTCTTGAAAAACAGGGTTGGTGACAGGGATGGCATCCAGCTGTAAAATAAAATCTTCAATAACAGTCACCTAACTCATGCTAGCATGGAAAAAAGTTGTAAGAATGAAGCATATATATATGTACACATTGTGTGTGTGTCTATATACATACATAAATATGTATGTATACACATACGTGCACACAAACATGTAAAAACAACAATACCAACACACACTAGTCATTTCACCTCTCACGCACTCGTATGCTCATATATACATGCATGTATACACTGATATGCACATAGCCTCTCACATGCTCAAGCACATGCACATACCTCCATATATGACTTCACATGCACTCATATACACATTCCCACTCTGTCATATGCTCATGTAAACATTCATAGCCACACCCACCCACTCACACTTTTCACCTTGTCTCACCTCTCTTGACTGAATCGAATATTAGCCACTAAGCTGCTTGTTAACTCACATCCTTATACATACATCTCTCATATAAACACAGATATTACCACGCACACACATACACTGGCCATCTTTACACTCTCCTGTCCCAAAAAACCACTTTATCTCTTTTCACTTCTGGTCACTTCAGCAATGTAACTACACACATTCTGTTGGTGATTTTCCCCCCTTCTTTGGATGAAGAGCTATGCTTGAAACATCAAAAGCTCTCTCTTTTTACTGAGTGTCAAACTAATACATTCCATGTGCACGTCCTTTTGTTTGTTTATTTGCTTTAACTATACACATATACATGAAGGCAATGAACACACACAAAAATAAAAACGCAAATGTATTAGTGTAACACTTAAAAAGAAAAAAAGGTCCTTGATGTTTCAGACACTAGTCTTTTGTCAGAAGAAAGAAAACATAGAAGAAATGTGTGTGGAAAGGTGGTCGGAGAATGCTGTTCTATAAGAGAAGAAATGGTGTGTGCATATACAGGAGGCTATCTGTACAGAAATGCTATAAGTGGAAGTGTTTGTGTTGGTATGGGGGTGTGAGAAGGCATACAAATATATGTTGCAGGGTAGGGGAAGATGGTATGTAGGTGTAATTGTATATGTGGTGTATATATATATATATATATATGTGTGTAGATATACATAGGTATATGCATACATACACTCGTATATTGATTCATCATGTTTCAGAAAGTACTGAGGTAGTATTTGTGACTGAAATCAGAATAAGACTGAAAACGTGTGAAATTGTCTCCCCTACTATCCTTGGAAGATATCACTATATTGTTATTTCTAGCTAACTTTTTTAATATTCCCTGTTTTAAATTTGCTGACACAAAACTTTATCTATTACTTACTGTACAGGTTATGTTGCTGCATTATCCATTTTCTAAAAAAGTACTTGTAATTTCCTTTGCCAATCAATGTATAATCTTGTCTATTTATTGATTTCTTCATCACTATACTTAGCTGAGGAGACCAGAGTAAGACCAAAAAGATGCCTAGCATGTTTTTGGAAAATTGTAGTGTAATATTAATCATTGATTTTTTTTTCCTGTTGCCATATATATTTCTAGTTGGTTTCTTTATACTCCATGTCTTAAATATGTTAGTACTAACTTGCATCTGGATAATGTCTCCCAATTAATTATTAAGTAATTCTAAATATATTATTTTTATGACTGTAGAAGCAAATAACAATGGTTTCAGTTTTTCTTTGAAAGCTTAGAAACCATTATTGGTGCCACTTTTACCAAGACAATCTACCACCAAACCAAATGCCTTGAAATATTTTTAGTTGCATATTTTCTGATGTACAAGTTTAAGGTCTTTTGACTCTGGTTTTCTTTCTTTAATCATCAATAATACAAGTGACTGTAAGAAAAAGCATTGTGTTGATTCAGTAAAAGGTTAGATGAAATAAATTATTATTGAAGTCTTGGCATTCTCTACTTTACCATACCATCCTCCACTTCTGTTGTTACATACTTCTGCTTGAATCTTAGTTTAAAATTGACTTTTTAAAGTATTTTTGCTTTTACATGTTTATTTATATTTGTGCTTTATTTTTACATGTTTATTTATATTTACATTTTTTATTTTTGCTTGTATTTTACTTGTCTTCTTAATTTTTCATTTTCAAGTTATATTTTTTGTAAAATTAATCATTTTCAGAGCATGTGTTTTTGTTGTTGTGTGTCTTCCAGTTAGCTCTGATTGGAGACCACCTCACTGTTTTTTTTACTATTACTACAACTACTACTACTATTACAATAGTCCTATCTTCTCAAAATTAGCTAGTAACTGCTTACCACTTTTTTTCAAACTTACTGGCCACATTTGTCTCTCCTCTTCTTGGCATCCATCCTTTATCTTCTCCCACAAGTTCCACAGTAACCACTTACTCCAATCCTTCTACCTAAGGACATCAACCAACTGGAATTCCTGACCCAGCTATGTTTTTCTAACAGATGTTAACTTGCGATTGTTCCAGCAGAATATTAATCAAATTAGTTTGCAGTCTTTTAGAGCCTGTAAAGATCATGCATATAGTCCTTCCTTCTAGCTGGCACTTAAAAAAAACAAAGATGGGCAGATAAGCAAGAAATATGTACTTTCTCAAGGTAATACATCATAATGGTTGTTGCCTAGTTTGAACTTCTGATAATATGATTATTAGCCCACTCCTTTTACTCCTGCATAATTTTTCTTAACCCCTTACTCAGCAAAGACGAGTTAACTTGTCTTCACCCAATTTGTCTTTTTTGGAGTGCAATGAGTAAACTCGTCCAAAACATAATTTCAAAAGCAACCACAAACAAGTTTATATGTCAATTCTTGGCATTTCTCACAGTTTTTATTTAAAAAATTTTATTATTATTATTTTTTTACAAATTATATTCAGATGTTGAGCTCAGATGATAATGAGTATGAAACTTCTATTAGAAGCTTGGATACATCAGATGAGAGTGCAAGCTTGTCTGATAAAAAAGTTTGAAACTGAAATGATTTCTCCAAAAAAAAAGTCACTGGGAAGGGGTTAAACAGTTTTGTAAAATTCTTTTAATAGTAACTTGGCTCAGGAATACTGATTTACTAGTTTCATAATAATAACAGGCTTATTGTAAACAGTGCTCTTAGGTGTATGACAACCAATAATAGTTTATATATCAAGACATGATATTTATTACACTATGGAATGAATGCTTATTATCTTTGCAGTCCCCACCCCACCTGATTCATAGTCAGCTTCAATAGCTGTGGGTCAGTGTTTGCTAGAAAAGTGTGAGTGGTTAGGGGCTTCTGGAGACTAACTGTTTAAAAGAAAGAAGGGCTGGCTGTGGTATTTTGTGTGGGATCTGAGAGATGAGACAGGTGATGAAGCAAGGGAGATAAATAGGATGGGTGCTTAGAGTGGAGCGGACACAGTAATGTGTTGTGCTCTTTGCATTAATAACATTTATCCGTTTCTATTTGATGGTTAAGTATTGGTGTTAGGAAGAACAATAGCCATTACCATGAAGAGTGCATTAGCAATGAACTTTAGTCATATCTCTGTGATGTCACATCAATTTGTAACTCTCCCTTTTTCTGTCTACATTTTCCATTCAACTATTAGCCTTACTTACAACTGTTCAAAGTGAACTCTATATTGTTATTTTAATATTTCCAGTTTAGAATGGAGCGTTTCTTTTCCATCTAAGGCTAACATACAAAAAAAATATATATATATTTGTATATTTGGAATAAGCAGTTACTTGAACTATGATAGATTTCTCTATCATAGTCATGGATTTCCTCATTGTTAATTTTATTGTTGCCATCATTGTCATCATCGTTTTAATGTTTACTTTTCAAAGCTGACATGGGTTGGACAAAACCCATACAACTGTGAAATATTTGTTCTTTTGTGTTTGAATTATGACATACACAAACAACGATTGAGGCATTACCAATGCTTCTTATATTGGAAGTACACTTTATACATTTTACTCTCAAACTTGTCATACTAAGCTATTAAACTACTACAATCTCTTTGATTTCACCAAACTTCATATTTTATGAAAGCTTGAAATTTAACAACACAACCTTTCATTTATAAAGTGACTGAAAAAAAAAAAAACTGGTCAACCTATATTTTTTTAAACTTGTTTCGAAAATTGTAATATATTTGAATTTATAGAAAATAATTTTTATCTATATTGAGTAAAACTGTACGTAAATTTGAGAACTATAATGGACAAATAAAACGTTATTTAATCCTAACTGCACACATCTCATATATCTGCTGCAGCTGTCTATTCAAAGCTATGGGAGTAGACGTCCAAATTACTGCAAAATCAGAATCATGTGCTTGTGTCGGTAGCTTCTTAACCTCACATGTATTCCTGCACCCTTAACAGGTTGCTTTGGTTTATATTTTTGTAAATTGTATCTCTATCTATCTGACTTATTTAATTAGTACAAAAACATGTACTCAATTGAAATCGATACTAGTATGGTAAAATAAAGATGATTCATTTTGTATATTAGATGCAGTTATTACTTTTGAGAATAGGCCATCTGACAAAATGCCTTGCAGTATTTGTTTTTGTTCTGAGTTCAAAACTTTGCATTTCATCTTTTTGTAGTCAATAAAATAAAGTACCAGTCAAAGCTCCTCCCAAATTTCTGGCTTTGTGCTTATATTAGAAGCTATTATTTTGGAGTTATTTCCCTTAGACTTTATATTTTCTTCGCTGGCAACTTTAGCGTTACTTATAATTGTATTTATACATTAGATATCTGTAGCCTTGCTGTACTATTATTATTGGGCGCTCGTTCGTTCGTTATGATCTTGAAAAGAACATTAATTCAACAACCACAGGACAGCGACTTTGATCTAGTTGGTTGAAACCAATGTGTCAGAGTAATGCAAACAAACAGCTATTTTTCATATATGGTTTCTCATATAGACACTTGGCCTACAGTCATGTGAAGAGGGGGTTGTCGATACCATCAGTCCCAGTACTAGATAGGTATTTTATTTTATCAACCCCAGAAAAATAAAAGGTAAAGCAATCTTGGAAGGACTTGAACTCACAATATGAAGACTCATAGCAAATAACCTGCTAAGTATTAATGATTCCGCTGGCTCACTGCCTTAGCATTTGTTTCAGATAGAGAATTTATATGTCCTGGAGCATGCTGTGAAATTTATAGACTCTGGAGGAAAGAAGGAAAGGTGAATAAATCTTAATAACTTGTAAAATACCAATGAAACAAGTTGCTTTAATCCACATCCTAAACCGTGGAAAAGGGTCTCATGGTCCTAATTTCCAGTGATTCAAAATACATAAGGCTATGATTCTGTATACTTATTCATTCATAATCCACTCTATTTTGCTACTCTAGTAATACATGGTGTGCAGTTTGGTTGATCCTTATATATTTTACGTTGACGTTATTTTGCTTTTATCCTTAAATGAATGAGTTATTCCAATCCAACAAGAGCACTATTTTTATATTCCCTCATGTAAACACTTATTCACAAGAACTTGAAAGCAATCTAACATGTTTTATTTAAAATTTTTATGTGAAATTGAGCTTTTTGTCAAGAAGTTCTTTTTATGGAATCACCACTTTAAATATTTATTAACATTAACATAATGGACACAAATGAACTTTAATTAAAGGCAATCGATTTTGAAACGATTTACTCTTTCTGCATTTACTGTTCCATTAAATAAATATAATTCAAATGGAAATCAATACCAGATTCCTCTAACCAATTCCCAAATATATCAAATAAAATTTCATATACATTTGTTTTATTTCATAATGTTCAGATTTCTTTTTTCATTTTCCCTTCATTTGTATTGTATATTTTTCAGAATTTACACATGTAACTTTTATTAAAATGGAAATATTTGCATTTTGTTATATTTTCAAAAGACAACCAGTTACAGAAAAAAAAAATGTAGCCCATCATAATGGTAGCAAAAAAAAAAAAAAAATACAGCATCTCTAAATCCTTGTGGTGAAATATTAAGATATTAGAAGAGTGTGAGTTGTGAAGAATGAAGTCTGTAAGTTTTAGATGTCTCAGTGACCAATATATGAAGAGCCAGTATAGAGTAATATTGTATGACACTATTGCTGAAATGTGTGTGTGTGTGTGTGAGAGAGAGATCAGTGTCTGAAGTTATAAAAGCTATCTTAATATATTTGAATATTATGTTTGATAGAACAACTAGTTTGCTAATTCCATTGGGACTTTGGAATAAACCACAAACATATTTCATGGTTGATTGTGTAAACAGGATATTACATCAATGAAATGAAGCAGTGTTTCAACGAACTAAGAACAGACCTCTGAACATTATAGTTAGTGTTTAGGTTTGAACAACTTCTATCATGCCAGCAAAGCTTTGCATTGGAATTAAGAAGGCGACCCCACTCTACATGACATCATATTTTTAAAAAACTGAAGTAGATAGATATTTCATAGAACCATGGCAAATCTCATGTCATGAATGGAAGAGAGTAGTTAATCTGTTTCCAGGCTAGAAGGAACAGAATGTGATATGTATCTTGTTTCAACTTTTGTATGTTTGATGCAGTTCTCTTCAAAATGTTCAGAGGCATTGATACACTCCCCCGCCATACATACTTATCTCACTTCACATTTCTAATCAGCAGACTGTATATATGTAGGTGGCCTGTTGTTCAGAATATATAGAGGAGTGTGCAGAAAACTTTTGAGTAGGAACAGTAGATAATTGATAGAAAAAGAAAGAGAAGAAAATCCTGCATTTTCTCATAATGGACAAGGAGTATGTAAAGAAGAGATTATTATATGCTTATGAGTCGGTTGACTTATAGAATTAAACTGAGGATGAATTATAAATTGTAAAGCTGCAAATTGCACTAGTTTCTGTTTCGTATTGTGCTCTCTCTCTCTCTCTCTCTCTCTCCTCACATACATACACATACATAAACACATTCATGTATGATAAATGTGAAGGTCTATTTTGCAGTGGATGTAATAAAAACATAATCCTACAAAATAACAAATATTAAATAAAAAGAACAACTTTAAAAGCATTATGTGACTTAAGAGTTAACAACAGAAATTTATAAGAATGACAAAAGTAATATGTTCATAATTGTGGATGGAGACAAATATGCAAGAATTAATAACTTACTCATAGACAAAAACAAATTTGCTAAAATCAAGAAGGACAATATCAAACAAAAGTAAAATTAAGCAAATTAAGTACAGCAATAACTGTACAAATAGGATCTCCTTTCTACTCATTAAAGGAAAATTCTCTCTCAGCATATATATATATATATATATATAATATATATATATATATATATATATATATATATACATACATGATGCAGTAAGGATATTTGAAATTTTTAGGAAGTAAAAACCCCTTTGGTAGTAAAGTCTACAAATATTTGCCATTATATGATAAACAATACAGAAGCCAAATTTACTTTATTCCTGGAGACTGTGAAAATCTGGAAACATTGAATATGGATTCAGGAACTTTATTGTTACAAACTAACAGTAATAAACTAATTCAAACATATGAAAAATCAGTAATAAAGATATAAAATTGAAACCTAAATTTCATTCCCCCAAAATACTAGGTATTAAACCAGTATTTCCTTGGATGAAACCATCCCTTCATGAGGTTAACACAATGTGTAATTAAATCTAAATTTTATATATATATTTATATGTATGTATTTTGTTTTTGGATTTGGTTTGCAAGGTTCTTTATGTGAGTTTGTGTGTTGAAGCATATTCTGTTGTGTCTGGGAAGAGTCATTCTCTTTTGGTGCCTTAAAATTTAACCTTTTCAATAGTCAAAAACTATTGAAAAGGTTGCAAGATGCAATGAAAATTTTAGAAAAATGAAAAAGAAATAAGTGAAAAATTTACCAGTGAGTGTGTTAAATTATAAGGCACCAAAAGAGAATGACTCTCTTCCGACACAACAGTATATATATATATATATATATATATATCCTTAAATCCTTAAAAATGTTTTAGCTCGTAGGCCGCGGCGATGCTGGGGCACCACTGCTGAATGAGCTACACTAATATGTGAATCCACCTCTGATACGTGGCACTTGATCAACAAGGGAGTTCGATGCTGCTGCCCGCATCTGCGTCTCCTGTCATGAGGTAGGTTCATCTGGGACTCCCGACAAGAAGAGATCCAGTTTAGTTTTAAAGAAACCCACATCCACACCATGTAAGTCTCTCAGGCATTTAGGGAGGATGTTAAAGAGCTGTGGTCCTCTGAAACCCAAGCTGTTGCAGTATCTGGACCTGTATTTTGATGGTGATGTTGGAATCTTTGGCACCATGCAGTGGCGCCCCATTCTGCGGTTGGGGTAACTTTGAATGCCAAAGTTTGGGACAAGACCCTCCAGGATTTTCCAGATGTATATCACTGCATATCTCTCCCACCTCCGCTCTAGGGAGAAGAGGTTTAATACTTTCAGTCTTTCCCAGTAGCTGATATTTTGCATTGAGACGATTTTCTTTGTGTAGCTTCTCTGAATTGCTTCGAGTTCTGCTGTTAGTTTTATATTGTGTGGTGACCATAGGTGGGAGCAGTAGTCCAAGTGGCTGAGGACGAATGTTTTCCATAGGACCATCAGTGTCTCCTTCTCTCTTGTTCTGAAAGTTCGGAGAATCCATCCAGCTAGCCGTCTGCATTTTATCACCAGATTAGTAATATGCACTTGGAAAGATGCATCATTGCTCGTGTCAATGCCCAGGTCACGCACTGATTTTGACTCAGGGATTGCAATTCTTCCTGGGCCAGTGTATCCAGTCTGCATGTCGTTTACCTTTGTGTGCCAGTAGCGCAGGGCCTGGAACTTACCTGCATTAAACTGCATGTTGTTGTCCTCAGCCCACCTGTATATTGTGTCCAACTCCTGTTGCAGATGCGCAATATTTTCAGGGTTTTGTATTGTGTGGGAGACTTTTGTGTCATCTGCATAGCTAGCAAGAGTGGTCATCGTAACAACTGAAGGCATGTCTGAAAGGGCCACTATGAACATCAGTGGCCCCAAGACAGTGCCCTGTGGGACACCACTTGTTATTTGTGTTTCCTTCGAGGTGGCTCCATTGCTCACAACTGCCTGTCTTCTGTCTTTTAGGAAGTTGTGCAGCCACTCTCCAAGTTTTCCGCCTATGCCGAGACCACGCAGTTTGTGACAGATCATACCATGGTCGACTTTATCAAAGGCTTTTGCAAAGTCGAGATATATTACATCCACATTTGAGCCATTTAGTAGCTGTTTCAACACCCAGTCATAGTGTTGCAGGAGCTGTGTTAGGCAGCTTCTACCTGGTCGAAATCCATGCTGGGTGTCAGACAGCAAGTCATTTTCTTCAAGGAACAGGATTAGTTTCTTGCGGACTATTTGTTCCATGACTTTGCTGATGTGTGAGGTCAGAGAGATAGGCCTATAATTTTTAGCATCTGCTCTGCTACCTCCCTTATGGATAGGGCATATAACCCTCTCTTTCAATTTGACTGGGAGTTTACCACTTGCAAGAAAGCTCTGAAAAAGAAGCTGTAGCGGTTTTGCAAGGGCTCGTTTGCACGATTTGAGAAGGATCATTGGGAATCCATCAGGTCCAGCAGCTGAGTTTGTGTCAATCTCATCTATGGCTAGTGTGATATCATCATCTTTGATGTTGATGTACTCAATTTTTGCCTCTTTGGCCACAGGTAAAGTGGCAAAGAATTCTTCTGGGTTGTTTACTTGCCTGTGTCCTAGAGGTGTAGTGAACACACTTTGGAATTGTTCGTTCAGTATTTCACTTATCCTCGTGGGATTTCCCGTGAGAGAGCCATCTTTTTGGAAGAGAGGTCCTATTCTCTGGTGCACTGTGGCTGTCTCTTTGGCAAACTTAAAGAAAGCTTTAGGGTTTGATTTTATATTTTCTATTACCCAAGCTTCTTTATCTACTCTCTCCTTTTCATGGGACTGATGCAGACTTTTCTCAATTTCCATTAGCATTCTCTCGAGCCGAGACTTCTCACCACTTTTGGTGTGCTTGCTCAGGCGGTTCGCAATCCTTGTCCGTCGTCTCATAAGAATCTTCCTTTCTCTAGGGATCCTGTTTTTGTTTTTGTGTGTGCTGGCCCTGCACACTGGGACATATTTGTCACATATGCTTTGTATTATGGACATGAAGTGTTTTTGTTTCATGTTAATGTCTGGTGTGGAGAGACATTTAGGCCAATCCTGTTTGAGGATCTCTTTCTCAATCAACTTCCAGTTTGCTTTATGAAAGTTTAAGTTGGAGAGATGGTGGATGCTTCGTATAGGCTGTGTGTCTACGGGGGCTTTTGGTCCATACATAGACAGCTCTATTATGTTGTGATCCGAGATCATTGTCGGCATCACATTAACATTATGGATAATATCCATATTGTTTGTGAAGCAGAGATCCAGTATATTATCTGCCCTTGTTGGTTGCAGAACTATTTGCTCCATGAAAGAGGCATTTGTGAGATGGAGCAGGGACTCTGCCTGTGCCTGCTGATGGTGTGTCATCCCTGAGAGCATCTGCACCCCCAGGCCATTCCACATTGGGGAAGTTAAAGTCACCCATGAAGAATACACTGTTGTGTTGTTCAAGGTTGGTGAGGACTTCTCCTATTTTTGTTAGGCAGTCTTCAAACATGCCTGAGTGATTTGGGGCATCTGGTGGGCGATATGTAGTGCATATGACGATATTCAGTTGTCTTATGTGTACAATTTGAGTTTCACACACTGAGTTTGAATATGACAACAGGACCTGGGGCGTGAGGTCATCTCGGATGTACATTGCAACTCCACCATGGCTCCTCCCTTTTCTATCTGTGCGTATGACTGCATATTGCGGCATGTGTATTTCTGCATCACCTATATCAGGTTCAAGATGCGTTTCTGTGAGTGCCATGCATATAGCTTGATTGCATGTCACAAGGTCTCTCAGGAATGAGATTTTCCTTTTACAGTTTCCGCGCAGCAGCCCTCCTACATTCAGTAGAAATATTTTTGTGGTGTGTGTGTTGGTGTCTGTGGTAGCCATCCTGCATCTATTGGATATATATATATACATATATATACATATATATACATATATAATATATATGTATATATATATGTATATATATATATGTATATATATATAAATATATGTATATATACGTAAATATAAATATGTGTATATATATATATAATATATATATATATATATATATATATATATATATATAATATATATATATATATATATATACAAAATAAGAAAATGGAGGAATAGATTTCTTTCAATCATCAACTACCAGATAATACCAATTCATATAATTTATTAACTAATTATTTAGATTAAATAGG